>NC_064627.1:763518716-763821746 GCF_023864275.1 Schistocerca cancellata
ACTGTTGTCCTTCCAACAGAAAGACAGTGCTGACTCTTGACATGCAGACAGGTAATGGGCCACAACAGAGCAAACCCACAGAAGAGTCATTCGAAGTTTTGAAGAATATTGGTAGGTAGGTCATCACAGAGTAGACCCACTGTAGTCCTGGTAGAGATTGTGGTATTGGTGGGCCACCAGAGGTGCAGACCCACTGCAGTCCTTGTAGAAATAATGGTATTGGTAGGTCATCAAAGGTGCACACCCACTGCAGTCCTTGTAGAAATAATGGTAATGGTGGGTCATCAAAGATGCAGACCCACTGTAGTCCTTGTAGAGATGGCCAGCAGCCATTTGTTGTGACTGTGCAGGTGCACAATCACCATTGAAGAGTCTTGCGGATAATATAGCAAGTCCATAACCACCAATTGCGCACTCACAAAGTTTTTGGAATTGTCCTTAGAACCAGCAATGCTGTTATCCAGTCCCTTGCTGAATTAGCAACACACGTGCAAACACTAACAGTCCCAACTTCTCACATATTGTGCATTACTATGACCAACAGAAATGTGTGCAGTGAAATGAATGCTTACAAGTTACTTAATTTGATGAACTGGTGTCAATTACAATATTATAACATAAGAATACATTAACAAAGGTACAAAATACACCATTAAAAACATAACAATACAGATAACATTTGTAGTAATACAGGCTTTACAAAAGAATGGAAATAACATATACATCAGTGTTACAGGAATTATGACATGAGTACATACATAAAAGATCAGAATAACTTGCGAAACATCAACTTCACACATGAGCATTAAAACAAAACAGAATAAATAATGTCTAAACATCTTTACAAAGTAAATAACATAGTATTAGAAAAATTCTACAACATAGCTCTCATCAGCTAAACACATAAAGACAGGAAAAACACACAAATACACAATGGTACACAAACACATAGAGGGATAAGACAAAAGGAAAGGACAGGGTTTGTTTTACTGCAGTATTTTGCATGGAGATCTCCCTTCGTTCATCATTATTCACAAAAGTCCTATCTAAGCCTGCTTTCTGTATTCTGTTCACATCCTCTTTAAAAAATAGTTTTTCTCCACTGTACACTACTTTTTCGGCCAAACCATTTTCTTATATATTCTCAATCCATTTCTTCCAATTCATCATAGTTAGTTTCTTATATAGTCTACACGTCTTAAGCTAACTTAAATCTACTGAGCTCAGATGCTAAACTAAGGGATGAGGCAATGCAGCAGCACAAAACAATTAGCGCAAACAGCAATGACAAAAAAATTCAAATTGGCAAAGCAATTGCAATATTACAACTAATATAAGGCAGTGTTTAGCAAACAAGAAAAATAAATCAGTAGTAAACTGAAGAGCAACACAAAGTCAAATTCAGTAACACTATGCCTGGCAAACAGCAGCAGCAAAAGCTATAACTTATACCTAAACATGACAAAGCTCACGAAGAAAAAATATTACACTAAAGACAACAATGCAGACAAGGGAAATGTATATTCACATCTTAATGTCTATGTAATTAAAGTGGTGCCCCACAAAAACTAATTCTACAAAAAATTACCAAGTACTTGAAAAGAAAATTATATATGCAGTTATTGTTATCAGTCCCTTCTTATTGTTCTTTCCATTCCAAGAGCTCCTTTTTCGAAGAATGTGGATCATAAAATAATTATTTAATAGATCTGTTGACAGAAAGTGTTCACATTAGCAAATGCATCTAAGTTTATTTTATAAAACTAATGCTGCAACACAGCTGGAAACCAGATATTAAACAAAATGAGCAATCTCTCAACTACAAAGAGAATAGATGTAAAATGTTTTCCTCATTTCATTAGGCATTTTAGTAAATATCATAAATTACGGGCTCCACAGTATGCTTTCAACAAGGAAATGTCAATAGCGAGGATAATGGCCTCCCCTTTTTTTTTCTATCTGTGCCTCTGAAAACGCACGCACTAATGGCTTTTTCTCCAGGTGTCTGATGCAGCTGGGTGCCCACGACGCATTACGTGCAAGTGGTCACTTAACTTTCTTACGGAAATATTTACAACAGCAGTTTCTGCTACAGTGACAGTCTCATATAAAAATATTTCACAGGTCAAGAATTTGTGTTACAAAGCTGTAGAAACAAAATCCTATTGATATAACAGTGTCCAAAAAATTTTCGTCGGCATTGTAATACATTCACGCATTTACATACATTTCATAACTCTTAAAGCACGATTCTTGGTTTCCAACAACCTTTTTCACAAGTCAGAGTCCCTAACCACTATTCATTACTCCTTACCTAATTACACATACACATATTCGTCGACACGTCAATCTTGCGATGACACTTCAATATTTCATCATAATAAATACATAGCATAATCAAATTCCTCATATAGCATCAGCTTATTGATCATAAACATACCTCAACAGCATAATACACATCGTTGTCGTAAAAATAACATCAAAACACCTCAGTCAAATCTCAAAATCGTCGTAGCTTTCTGCAATAATTTCAAAACCTAAAAAATATTCTCTGCTCATTTCAATAGTGTCATCTACCTCAAACGTACTTTAAAAATCATGATCTCATACCAAATACATCATTCAAAGCTCTCATAGTATCACAATAGTTCCGAAAAAATATGAACAGTTCACAAAGTACAGACAAAATACAATTTCGTAAGTGTGAAGTAATCCAACTCTGTAATTGCGTAAACATGTGTCACTGACGTAGTAAAAAAGTTTGTATCTCTCAGTTAATTGATCAGATAGCTGTGTAATTATGTGTTAGAGAAATATGGTACCGATGTGTAAAGTTGTGTAAGCAAATACCATATTAGCTAGGGCTCCTTGTGCTTGCCAAACACATGATACACAAAGTAGGCGTGTACCCCCCTGAGGATTAATGTAATTATACCCTCAGGTGTTACAGATTACAGCAATGGAATGAAATGTATCACGGAAAACCTTTGTATCATAGTAATTCAAAAATCTTTAAAAATAAATGTTTCAAGTACAAAATTAATCACTCAAATACGTGTACTGTAGCGTCAAACTGTGCGTCTTGTTGTAAGATAATCTCTGTGGAAGTGTCGTAGTTATCGTCCTCCGAAAGCTAAGTTCTGCAGAAGCCAATGTACTTACCTCATGATAAAAGTGAAATGCTTTGCGTATAGATATCTTACTTATTACGCTTATTGCCGTGATGAAGAAATTACTGTGTTGTAACGTATTGTTGTGCTACGGAAAAGGCTGTCTCATTGTAGCTATGCCACAAAAGTTACTACTAAACATGTTTTACTTCCCAGAATAATTCAGAAAAACTGTGCAGATATAAAACAGAAACACCGCAAAAGCAGCATTGTAAATTGTCACTCATTAGTAGTGTCGTAATAAAATCGTGTAGCTGTCACATAAACTAACCACTGTGTCATCTGGTATCTCACAGAAAGTACTTTAAATCCAGAATGTATTTTCAAGTAAACCAAAACGTTGCATTAAAATCTCATTAGCAGTATATGTTCTAAGTATGTAAGCCGTATATTCGTTACGTAATCGTGCAACTAACAAGGAAGAATGTATAAATAACAACACTGTGTCGTCTGTTCGCAATAACAGTGCATTCGCAATTACTTGTCTAAGTTACCTATGTTCTTGACTGGATAGTTAGTTAGCTTTAAAACATAGTTGCATGTTAACAGTTTTTAAGTGTGACAAAGAGTACCAGTAACATGAAGTGAAAAATTTGATAGCAAAGACTAAATTAAAAAACAGTTTATCTCTCAATAAACGGTTTTACATGTGAGATGTGGTGTAACCCTTTGCTCTTCTCAGTACGCAGAGTTTCAACTGGAATGCAATTATCATGCGGTATTCGTCCGTAAAGAATACTGGAATTTTGCTCAAGGTTAGCGTCTATGTTATTTTGTGTCTGTTCCGTATTTCTATGTCCCTCTTCCCGTATTGGAGCGCGAGTGTCCTCTGAAATACGTAATTCTTGTATTACCTGTGTCAGCTGATCTTGTACTTCCCGGATTTCTCTTTGGTGTTGCGTATTAATTTGATTCAGATTTTGTTTCAGTTTCCTAATTTGTTCGCACTCTTCTGTGTCAGTGATGGCTACAGGTCTTGTGTCATTCAGATCATCATCTACCTTTGCAGATAAGTTAGTGAACTGATCCGAAAGTTCGGCTACTTTCTCCGATAGTGTACTTATTTCCTCAGTGTGTTTTTCTGAACCAAGTTTCAGAGTGTCCATTTGTGTTGAAATCGTATCTACTGTGTCCTTTAAGTTTTCTTGAGTTTTTGCAAGTTGTGTAACCGAATCGGCAGATGCAACTGAGTCAATTTTAGCTTGCAAGGTGTCGTGATTTTCATGAACAATAGTTTGGAGTTCTTTTATGGCTGCTTCGTGATTCTGTAATGCATTTTCATGCCGCGGAAAAATAGGTTGAAAATGCTCACAAATTTGTGTTTTTACATCATTACAGACTTTTTGACGTTTCGATTCAATGTTATGTAACTCAGTAGTTAAATCTTCACGTGTTTGTTCAAGCTTATGTTCCACTGAGTCTAACTTTTGAAGCTTTTGTTCCATTGTGTCTAACTCTTGAAGATTTTGTTCCATTGTGTCTAACTTTTGAAGATTTTGTTCCGTTGTGTCTAACTGTTGCTGTGTTTGTCTCTGATTTTGTTCCATTGTGTCTAACTTTTGAGGCTTTTGTCCCATTTGTTGCATTAATTGTAATAACAATGCACTGGTGTCTGAAACATGTTCCTCAGTGCTATTCGGCAATGCATTTGAACCGGCAATATTCGCAGTTTGAAAAGCAGAAAATGTGTCTTGACTTATTTGAGAAAAGGGTGAGGACGCAAAACCTGAATTTACAGTTTTTGCAAGATTGTGTCCTGTCATTTCGGATTCCTGAGGCAAGCTGTTGCCGACCGATCGATCGATAATGCTTCTCTGTTCACTAATTGTTTCACTGTCTACACCATTGTTTGCAGCCTGCTCCATTTCCCTATGTACAATTACCAAATTACTACTTTGAACATTAGTTAATTCATTACTCGGTGGCGCTAACACACTGCTTTCGTCTTCACTGTCATTTCTCAGTTTACTTTGGAGCCTAGTATTACGTTTTTCACACGCCATTATTGTCACAATACTTCACATGATAACACAGAAAAACATAATTTGAAGAGCAACAATAAGAGAACACATTAACATAGCACTGAAAATAATATCTCGTTAATTGCAAGCGCAGCTGCGAAATACTTGGTGCAAATCTACATGCATGCCACAACTGTTTTACTGTACAACAATGAAAGACTGCAACTACAAAGGAGATTCTCTCTACAATTACGCGCTAGCAACAAACAATAGCTACACTAATTACACAAACTACAAGAAAAAAATTAGAAGTTTCCAGTGAGGTATCCTCGGCTAAGGGTCGACATATGAAACGTCCCCTTAGAACACTTATACAAGACTGTGCTTAAACTGACACACAATATTTTTTTAGCGCAACGCAATCTCACTTTCAAAAATCCCTGCAAAAGAATGGCTCTGACTAACATTAATCTATACCTTTCACAAATCACTTACCTCACCAAAAATCTCCGTTACTCGAACTACTGCAATACAGCGAGCGCCACTACTGCCAGCTAAATAAAAGATTCAAACTACGGAAAGCACTAACTACTGATAGACATAGTTAGCAAATGAAAGATTTTAATAGAGAACAAACAATGTATTTACCTTAATAGTGTTGAAAAAGCATAATATACATAACAGTTTATGACATCCAGTCTTACAAATTTCAAAACTCCGCCATCTCTCTCCCCACATCCAGCACTGCTGGCGGCTCACCTCCCACTGTGCAACGCTACGCGCTGTTCACATCCAGCTGCCGCTGCCCAACACTACAATGGCAGACAACAATGCAAACTAGCGACAGACTGCACACAGCACAGCCAGTGATTTTCATACAGAGCGCTACGTAACGTTGCCAATAAGAAAACCTAAACAGCCTACTTACAACATAACTACTCAGGGTCCTATCTTTGTCAACTATAACTTTTGAGTGTCCTTGTTATGAAAGTGAAGCTGTTAAAGTCCAAATTTTAAATGAATACTGCCACTTAAATTCCGTGAAAAGAAAGGACTTAAATTCAAAATAAGTGTGGCAAAGTTGTGTTAGATAGTAAATGCTGTCTTGTGAGAGTATCTTAGTAATTGAATCTGCTTATCTTAAAGTTGAGGTGGGGTTTTAAAAGCATAAATTTAATAATTGATTCTAAAGTAAAAGACTGAAGTAGCAAAAACAGGCATTAAATCAATTTGCTGTTAGTTTAAAAAATAGTTACTTTCAAAACTATGGTTTAAAGTGTTTTTCATAGTAAACAATTATTGTACAGCCTGGTGAAAAACACAAGAAGGTGAGTCAGTTTTTTTTTAATTTTATATCATTTTTTGTCTAATAGCAGTAAAGCCCAAAGACTTTCACTGTTGAAAGTTAACTACTCAGACCTGCTAAATATATTTTTCTCGTGCGTGTTAAAGAATATATTGCAGTTTAAGGGGATCCATATTTTAACTTTTGTCCTCACTGATATAAATTTATTAATAGAAAGATCAATTCCTATGAAAATAGTAATTTCTTTTGTTCAGAGGACAGTGAGAAATTGTTTTGCAGTGAACTATATTCACATTTCATGTCAGATAGGAAAATGTTTGAAAAGTGAAATTAAATCCATGTCTAATTTTATAATTTTAAATGCATTTCAATAGTAATGTTATCGAAACCATTCAGTTTGACTAAGCCCTGAAGGCAAGAGTGTGTGTTATTATATGTTGCACTTACGCAAATAGATTTGTTCTACTATGACTGTTAGCACTTTCGTTAACGTTAACAGATACTTGTGACAGGGTTCGTTGCACTCCCGTATGAGAAAGTATAAGTTGTGCTTTCCATTAAAGTTACTCATATCCATTTTCTTGAATAGGAATGTTACTCAATCTTATGCCTAATCAGTCTGGCGACCGTTTCTTTTTTAGTATTTGGATAGTTTGGGTAGGTAAAATATTGTTTGTTATTTGTTAAACATTTACGTAAATCTGACTTTCACGTCCGCTAAGCCACCTCCTTTAGGTACATCATGGTCAATACAACAAAATTCCTTACAGAGGTTAACACTGCTCTGCTTCTTTATACTATAATTGCTTTGACAAAAATAATTTCATTATCTGAACTGCCTCCAGCTTTGAGGTCATGGTATAACAGTAGTAGGCAGGGAGTGTTATAAGTTGACTGGTGACAATTGTTTAGAGCTGTTGTTTTTCATGGTAAGAAGGTTCTTAGTCTGAATTAATTGTGGACATATGGATTGACAGCAGACGACGCAAAATTTAGCAAGCTTATGGGGAGCCGTGTGCTCTTAAGTAGCTGGAGTTAAGAAAACTGTGAATGTTTCATTCCTGTATGCTTTACGCTGGGGATACTGGTTTGAATACTTAACGGCAATTCCCTGACACTGTTGGTCATATTACTCATTTCGGTACAGAATTGTACGTATGTCTCTGATGAACACCCGCCGTCGAAGACAATGTACTGCTTTCTATTACTTAAAAAGTATTCGAGCCATTAACATACTTGGGAATCTAAACCGTATGCTCCGACCTTCGTCAACAGTGTGTTAATCCATTGTTTGTAAGCTATCGTGTGAGAAAAGCGAAAGCTGACTTTCGCACGAGCGGTGCTTTCTAAACCCGTGCTGATTTGTGGACTGGAGCTTTTCTGTCTCAAGGAAATTTATTATGTTCGAACTCTGAATGTGTTCAAGAATTCTGCAGTAAACCAATGTTAGATATGGATTTGTAAATATGCGGATCAATTCTTTTACCGTTCTTACGTAGGTAGTCACCTGCGCTTTTTCACAGTCACTTGGGACTTCTCGTAGGGTGAGAGATCGGCCATAAATGCAGGCTAAGTAAGGGGCCAGTGACGCAGAGTACTGTTTGTAAAACCGAACTGACAATGAGATTCCATTTGGACCTGGCAAGTTGTTTGTTTTCAATTGTTTCAGGTGCTTCTGTACGCCACGGTCATTAGTTTCTGAGTCCTCCATGCGGAGTGTGTACGACCGTCAAATGACGTTAATAATTTTTTAAACGTGAAATTTAAAACGTCAACCTTACTTTTGGTGTTTTCTATCGTCAACCTGGATTGGTCGACGAGTGACTATATCGAAGCCTTCGACCCGCTTAGTGATTTTACGTATGATCAGTGTTTTTCTGATTCTCGGCAAGATCTTTCGGTAAGGTATGAAGGTGCAAGTTGTATGCTTCGCGTATTGTTCTTCTTAAGGACGCACAATTTCTACTGACTTTTGCCTATCAACATTTCCGCGCTCTTTTTTGAAACGATAGTGCGACAGTCTGTTTCCTCAGCGTTTTACGAATCTGATTATAAAACCATGAAGGGTCATTTCCACCCATAATCTACTTACTAGGCATATACGTCACCAGAGCGCCATTTACAATCAGTTTACACTCTATTCATACTCCCTCTACGCTCGTCATACTGGAACTAAACGATGTCCATTCATTGTCTAAGTGGGATGCTAACAACTGCTAATACACTTTTTATATCATAAAAACTCTGCTAGCCTTATTGACCGATTTATTAACTTTAGTAACCATCGTCGCTATGATATGATCGCTAATCCCTCCTCTATACTAACGCTGTCGGTAAGGTTAGCCCTGCTTGTAGCGACAGGGTCTAAAACATTTGCATTGCTTCTGGGCTGTCTACTTAAATGCGTCTATGCATGTCGTAATCGGCCTAATCTGGCCTCCACGGTCTCTACAAGTGCAGTAATAAATGGCCGCTCGGGGTAGCCGCGCGGTCTGAGGCGTCTTGTCAAGGTCCGTGCGCCTGCTCTCGTCGGAGGTTCGAGTCCTCCCTCGGCATGGGTGTGTGAGTGGTTGTGTGTTGTCCTTAGCGTACGGCAGTTCAAGTTAGATTAAGTACTGCGTAAGGTTAGGGACCGATGACCTCAGCAGTTTGGTCCCATAAGACCTTACCACAAATTTCCAAATTTCCGTAATAAATGTCCTCGAGGCGCCCTCGAAATGGGACCAGCGTCTGTTGATGGCGTTCTATCATTATTGCTGTGTCTGCCTCCGGCAGCTGAGTGGGCGTGGTCCTCGGTGGTCTAGTGGTCAGAGGGTCTGGAACGTTCCAGCGCCTCGGCTGGGGCTATTCGCCCCAGCCGGGCCGGGGTTCTATCCCCGGCCGGTGCTGGAATTTTCAGATTTCTCTACCCTGGCCTCCACCTCCACCCGTGCATGTGAAGCATGCCGGGAACCTCCGTGGGGTCCGTGCTTCGGATCCCACCTGGAGCCCACTCACAGACTACGAACAACACCAGGTTATTGCCGACACGGTAGCTCAGCGTGTTCGGTCAGAGGGTTAGCTGCCCTCTGTAATAAAAAAAAAAAACTGAGTTAATCGATCAACAACGAACTTAAATGGATGTCTTACGACGTCCGCCCCGAGCAGATGCAACGAACAAAAGCGAACAAAATGAGATTAAAAAAAAATTAATTAATTAATTAAAAAAAGTGGTCAGCGTGACGAAATCTCAATCCTAAGGGCCCGGGTTCGATTCTCGTCTGGGTCGGAGATTTTATCCGCTCAGGGACTGGGTGTTGTATTGTTCTAATCATCATCATTTCATCCCCATCGACGCGCAAGTCGTCGAAGTGGCGTCAAATCGAAAGACCTGCACCCGGCGAACGGTCTACCCGACGGGAGACCCTAGTCACGCGACATTTTTTTATTATTGCAGTACGCTGACTACTGTTCTGTTCTCCTTAAGACCAAGTCACACAACTTAGGTATTTGCTCAAAACGTAGACATGATGTTAGGTGGTAACAACATAGTTACGGCGAGCGAAGCAAAGAAACGAGGTAATTAGGTGGGCGGCCAGGATGGCGTCGGCGGGTTCCGGCGATGACGCATCGCGTTTTGAGTTCCGCGTTGCACGCTGCTAGTGACGCGGCACAGAGACCAGACCAGTGCACAGACCGTGGCATAGTGCCCCCCCTCCCCCCCCCCCCCCCCCAATGCCCCGGGAGCAGCAGTTCAGCGCAGCCAGCGCCCCCCCCCCCTCCCCCCTCGCGCTGCGCTTCACGTCGCTTTGCGGTTTAGTAGCTAATTGAGCTCGCATAATTAGGTTCCGCAAAACCCGCAGGCTCTGTGAAACAATTTTCTACGGTTTCGTGCGCAATTCAAAGCGGAAAGAAATGAAATCTCTTGCATTTTGCTGTTACCACACTCACAGCGGCTTTGTGTTCCTCGTTATCGATATTATTCTACACGCAGATGTTGGCGTACTTGTACTCACCTGAAAAAATAGCTGTTACCCATCCTGTTCCAGTCCCACAAAAAAATTTCCACCGTTGTTCTCTTGACTCGCAGATGTAATAGCTTCTGCTTCTCTATTGCTCATAGTTTCAGCTATGGCCACTTCGCTCTCTTGATGCTGGCAATTTCCTTACGTGCTGAATAGAAGACACATTAGCCAACATTAAAAATAATCGCTCGGACAAAAAATAGTACACCTTTTAGATGTTTCCAGTTCACTCAACATTTATAGTTGCAACAATGCATACGGAGTACATGAAATGATTATGTGGTATACACCACTTCTAACAAACACCGAACAACGCGCTCCCTTACGTGGCCGAGAAATACATCGCTGGCCGCACTTCTCCGGGCGGCTCGTGGCTACCATCGCTGGCCGCCTTCGCGCGCGCGGTTTGTCAGCACACAGCAATTGGCTACGCCAGGAAACATTGCGATTGGTTTTCCCTGGAAAACAGCGACCCCAGCCGACGGCTCCATTAACTAGCAAGCCTTATAAAAACCCGGCCGCCGCCGCAAACGACGTTCTCATCGGGAAATGCAGTACGCCGTGTTCCAGCTGCTTGTGGATGACTCGCCGCACCACTCGAGGTTACCTGGCTGCTCGGCGGAAATCTTGCGACTTCACTTGGAGAGACTGAACTTCACTGGACTTGGGAATAATTACGGGACGTGCACCCTACCATGCACATTTGGACATTGGTATAACCAAACTTTAATTATGCATTACTTCTGAGTGTGAGCCTGGGTAGACGCTTGGCTAACATAATTGTTAAAAAGTGATTTGTGATTTAATAAACCAGACTGAAGAGGTTATTGTGTTATTCCTGGTTATAACAGATTTACAAATCAATATCGCAATCGGTTCTCAGGTACCAGATATCGAAGTGGCGTAGCCTGCAAAGGCGGCAGACGAGACACTGACTCTGGCGTCCAGTCGATCGTACAGGTGGCGAATACTGTCCTGAAAAACGTTGTCACGTCTGCTTGAACTGTTCCCATAGTTCTGTACGAGTTGTTGGATGACGAGTCACACATGTCACTTCTCATCTCTTCTTCGTACTCGACGGGAGACAAGTCTGGAGATCGCGATGGGCAGGGAACGTCTTGCAGAGCACATTGAGTTTCAGGGGCAGTGTGTGGGCAAGAATTGTCCTCTTGGATCAACACACCACCCTCCTGTTGCAAGAATGGCAAAATAACGAGTCCCACAACATTCCACAAGTACCGAACGTTGGTGAGTGTCCCCTCCAGAAACGCCAAAACTGAAAGAGAGTTATAGCTTATCGCATACCATATCATAAGGCCTGGGGTGTGGCCGATGTTTTGGTCGAATGCACTGCACGAGACGGCGTTCACAAGGTCTACGTCATACGCGCAAACCACCAACACTTGCTTGCAGGTACAATTTGCTTTCATCGCTGAAGACCTCAGTGCGTTATTCCCATCTTCCAAGTGATCCTCTGACGGCACCAGTCGAGCCATCCAAGTCGATGCTGTCGCGTAAGTGGAAGACGGGATACATGTGTGCGTGGCAATAGTCCCACTCCTAATAAACGGTTCACAGCAGTCAGTGTTGACACATCTGGGTTTAAAAGCCCTCTTGTCTGTGCTGTGGTAGCTGTAAGATTTGCCACTGCTGCCCTTGCAATGCGACGATCTTGGCTTGCGTCTGTTTTGCGTGGACTTCCAGAACCTCATCTACAGATGTCAGAATCTTCACGTGACCCGTAATACCAACGTCGTTGCACAACTGACTCAGCACGTCCAACTCGTTTGGCATTTCTCCGAAAGTACAATCCCTCGGAATTTGACCGCTTTTGGACTTGCTCATTTGGCTGTAGGAAGCACGAGTGCTTCTCCGCGGCATTGTTGTCTGGTTGCCCACCACTTTTGCACGACACTAAGCCTTCTAGCGATTAGCATTCTCTATTAAAGGGTAGACACGTATGGCTCTCTGGTAGCTATTCTGCTACGATATCTGTTGACTGGCGACTCTGAAACCATTGTAAGTACATCTACTACAGGCCAGTTGGCATATGCCATCAATGGATCAAAATCTAAGTCGACTTTCCAGCTGTATTAACTTTTTTTCGGCAGTTTCCATCCTCAATATAACCTGTTGTTTCACAGTAAAGGTATTGCAATGAAAATGAACAATTGTGATTGTGTGTGTGTATATGCACCCTGATTAATATCAGTTAATGTGCATTCTAACCCTTCTCCGACTGGCTTTGAAAATCCATGTATGTATGTGTGTATTAAACCAGGGACCTAGAAACGATGGACTGGATTCGTCCCACCGTAGTCCTCAGTGGTACACAACCCCACAACAAGCCACAGCAGTCCACCCACCCCACCACCGCCCCACACCGAACCCAGGGTTACTCTGTGGTTCGGCGCCCAGTGGAACCCCCCCCCCCCCCCCCCCCCCCCCCGGGAACATCTCATACAAGACGAGTGTAACCCCAAATGTTTGCGTGGTAGAACAATTATGGTGCACGCGTACGTGGAAAGGATGTTTGTGCAGCAATCGCCGACACAGTGTGACTGAGGTGGAATAAGGGGAACCAGCCTGCATTTACCGAGGTGGATGGAAAACCGCCTTAAAAACCATCCACAGGCTGTCTGACACACCGGATCTCGCAACTAATCCGCCGGGCGGATTCGTGCCACGGACCGGCACGCCTTCCCGCTCGGGAAGCAGCACGTTACACCGCACGGCTAGCAGGGCGGTCTCAAATCCAAGTATAGTAATCAATATAACCACTGTATGCGGTATACTAGATTTATTATTGTCGTCTGTAGTGTAATATTTCCAGTTCCAAAGGAGACGGGTGCTCGTAAGTGTGAATACTACCCAACAATAATTTTAATAAGTAGTGGTTGAAAAATACTGTTACATGTTATTTACAGAAAAATCGAAAAACTGATATAAACCGATTTTGGGCAAGATCAATTTCAGTTACGGAGAAGTGCAGGAGAGCGTATGTCTTATATTTACAGATTAAGGAATGGAAAACCTACGTTTGTGGTATTCGTAGATTTAGAGAAATCTTTCTTGTCTGCAGTACAAAGATTGAAACTGTAAAGGCAGAAGACGTAAAATATAGTGAGCAAAAGGTTATAGAGGGTGTAACTAAATTCCTTTCACAGACTTTGAGGAAAGGTTCCCTACATCAATACAAGAAAAAAAGTCTAGTAAACATGGGCTCTAAAAGGCATAACATTTGAGCTGTGGGCACCTTTTCAGTAGAATAGATTTGTTTTATATAGCAAAGATGAGCACGTACTCATAGCGCTTAATGTTAACTGGATTTTTTTTCTTGTTTTGGTCCATACTACCGCTTCCCATAATATGGAAAGGAAAGAGCTTGCAGTAGCAGAGATGTGTTTCATAGTATCGAAGACGAATAATTGCACATAGTTGTTGAGGTATGCATTTCTAGGGCCCATGTTTACTCGACATTTTTATGTTGTTTTGGTGTAAGGGAATTCAGTTACACCTTGTGTGCAAACTGTACAGAAATGAGACAGCAGTTATAAGCGTCGAAGACCATGAAAGAGAAGCAGAGACTGAAAAAGGAGTGACATATTGCGTATCTCCAATCTGAATAGATCCTCACAATAAGCAAGTAAATGGAAACAAAGGAGAAATTTTTAAAATAATAAAAGTTCAATAAAAACTTTGAGCTTTGCCAGTGACATTGTAATTTTGTCAGAGACAGCAAAGGACGTGGAAGAACAACTGAATGCGAACTGGCTGTCGACGTACCGAAACGGGCGATACTTGCACAATGCACGGCTCAGTTTAGACACGTTGCATGATATAGTCTTAGCGGCGAGCTGTACACGTCTGTTTTCACGCCCAGCAGCTAATCGCACTGCAAAATAGTGATACCTATGATCCTACAGTCTAGTTATCCAAGCACTGCATGTAATATGAAGTATTAAGTTAAACAAGTTGCAATAAAGTTGTATAACAATAATAAATTGCTAAGAATGGTGGTTCAACAATAAATCACTTAAACATGGAATAACATCATAATAATTATCAAATGCTTGATTATAATGATAACAGAACCCACAAAGGCTATCGAAACATCACATGTACGTGAAAATCAGAATTCCATTTCGTTAACTAAATGCAACTTGTTCCCCAAATCATAACAAGCCCACTCATTGTAATCGACATATTAACACAAGCAAATTCCCGAGAAGGTTATCCAGTATGAACTCCAAAAGTGCGACCAAAATAAGTTAAAGTTAGATCTTGCACATTATGTAATGCCCAGAAAAATATTAAAGTTCCAGCCAGCTGTCATAGTCTTAGTCCCATATGACTCACAAAGTTTTCAAAGTAGGAACGAATATTAAAGGATTGAGGCGGCCACTTGTCACACAGAAACAAACCTACACTGCACTATGATGCCCACAGTGTGTTTCCCGAAGAGAGCCCTGCAGCAAGTTTGACTTCCAAATCCTCTCCCAACTATCCTTCACCCCTAATCCCTTCTTCCTGCCAAGAGCCGCTCCATGACCCACACCAATCACAACTAACTTTCCCTCACCAAAAATATGCGAAATTTTATAGAAAACAGACCACCATTTGAAACATGAAAAGACGAAAATGACATGTTTAATTTAAATAAGAAATAATTTTCTTCTTGTTCTACAGCGACACTACATTCTATCCTTGAAAGTTTAGACATAAATAATTACTAATGGATCTAGCACATATCTGATTAAGACAAATAACAAACTAGAGTTAAGTTATACGTAGCGATGAACTTGGCATGCTCAAATGATGCGTATTTTCACCCTCAATATAATGATGGTATGACATTTTATGGATAATGTACCGCTTTTGTGTTACAAGCGTGGCCAAACCAACTTTTATTTAAATGAATCAGAAAAGAATTAATAATACAGACAAAGGTAAAAATGCAGGTATGACGAGATACGAGAACTACCGTACTGTGTTCATTTCTGTGTAACTGGTGAATACGATGATGTGACACGTATAATAAATAAACATATAAAAACTTTATAACTCAAAAAATAAAAAATTCATAAATTTGAAGCTTTCGGGAATGATAACTAGAATCCAAATCATCCAATATCTTGTTTATTGTTATCTCTTGAAACCTTTACCAGTTATTAATTTTTAATGATTACTGTAAGAATATTCATTGCTGTCACTACCTAACTTCTATGCCTTTTGTGATACCGATCTCCCAACGCCTCCATGGGTGTATGTCAGTGTCCTGAGCATGCTGGTATGACAGGATTTGCATTGTGATGAATGACTGTATTATTACTTCTACATCTACCTCTGGATCTACATAGCTAATCTGCAAATCACACTTAAGTGCCTGGCAGAGAGTTCATCGAACTACCATCAAACTAATTGTCTATTATTCCACTATAGAAAAACGCGCAGGAAAGAAACCTATATCCTTCCGTGCAAGGTCTGATTTTCCTTATTCTATTATGATGATCGTTTTGTCCTAAGAAGGTCGGCAGCAACAAAATATTTTCGCATTCTTAGGGGAAAACTGATGATTGAAATTTCGATAAAAGATCCCGCTGCACCGAAAAAGGCGTTTGTCTTAATGATGTCCACCCCAAATCCTGTGTCATGTCCATGAATCTCTCCCCTATTTCTCGATAATACAAACTGTACCGTCCTTCTTTTAACTTTCTCGATGTACTCCGTTAATGCCTTCTGGTAAGGATCCCACACTGCACACCAGAACTCCAAAACAGGACGGACAAGCTTAGTTGAAACGTCCCCTTAGAACAACTTTTACATGTGAAACGTCCCCTTAGAACAAATTATACAAGACTGTGCTTAACCTGGCACACAATAATTTTAGCGCAACGCAATCTGACTATCAAAAATCCCTGCAAAAGAATGGCCCTGACTAACATTAAACTATACCTTTCAGAAATCACTTACCTCACAAAAATCTTCGTTGCTCGAACTACTGCAATACAGCGAGCGCCACTACTGCCAGCTAAATAAAAGATTCAAACTACGGAAGGCACTAACTACTGATAGGGATAGTTAGCAAATGAAAGATATTAATAGAGAACAAACAATGTATTTACCTTAATATTCATAATTGACATCCAGTATTACAAAACTCCGCCATCTCTCTCCCCACATCCACCACTGCTGGCGGCTCACCTCCAACTGCGCAACGCTACGCGCTGTTCACATCCAGCTATAGCAGTTCATGACAACAATGGCAGACAACAATGCAAACTAGCCACAGGCTGCACACAGCACAGCTAGTGATTTTCATACAGAGCGCTACGTGGCATTACCAATATAAAAATCTAAACAGCCTACTTACATAAAGAAAACATAAACAGCCTACTTACATAGCCCCCATGCTCCCCACAAAAAATTTTTACAAATTTTTTTGGCCAGTGGCCAATAATGATTTGATAAAATTTTTCATAATTACAATAACAAAGAAATCAAATGCACACACTTATTGATACAATGTTGGTCAAAAGCTAAAATTTTCTCACAGTCCATAAAGACAGTCCTGATCATTCACCACAGTAAAACTGCCGTTTCTTTTATCAAAGTCTGAGCAGTAAAAGACAATGCACATGGAAGTAGTGGATGTCCATGCAGTCGTGAAGAAGTAGTGTTGTCCTTCCAACGGAAAGACTGTGCTGACTCTTGACATGCAGACAGATAATGGGCCACAATGGAGCAAACCCACAGCAGAGTCATTCGACGTTTTGAAGAAGATTGGTAGGTAGGTCATCACAGAGCAGACCCACTGCAGTCCTGGTAGAGAGTATTGGTGGGCCACCAGAGATGCAGACCCACTGTAGTCCTTGTAGAAATTGTGGACAGGCCCACTGTAGTCCTTGTAGAGATGGCCAGCAGCCATCTGTTGCGACTGTGCAGGTGCACAATCACCATCGAAGAGTCTTGCAGAGAAGATAGCAAGTCCATATACCCCCACTTGTGCACTCACAAAGTTTGTGGAATTGTCCTTAGAACCAGCAATGCTGTTATCCAGTCCCTTGCTGAATTATTAACACACGTGCAAACACTAACAGTCCCTACTTCTCACATATTGTCCATATACTATGACCAACAGAATGTGTGCAGTGGAATGTAACGTACAAGTTACTTAATTAGATGAACTGGTATCAATTACAATATTATAACATAAGAATACAATTACAAAGGTACAAAATACATCATTAAAGAACATAACAATACAGATAACATTTGTAGTACAGGCTTTACAACAGAATAGAAATAAACATATACATCAGTGTTACAGGAATTATGACATAAGTAAATACATAAAAGATCAGAATAACTTTTGAAACATCACCTTCACATATGAGCAACAAAACAGAATAAATAATGTCTCAACATCTTCACAAAGTAAATAACATAGTATTAGGAAAATTCCACAACATAGCTCTCATCAGCTAAACACATAAAGACAGGAAAAACACAAATACACAAGGGTACACAGACATATAGAGGGATGACACAAAAGGAAAGGACAGGGTTTGTTTCATTGCAGTATTTTGCAAACAAAACTTTCTTTGCTTCTTGAAGATCTCCCTTCATTCATCATTATTCCCAAAAAGTCCTATCTATACCTCCTTCCTGTATTCTATTCATATTTCTTTCAAAATAATTATTTCTGATTGTACAATACTCATTTGGGGCCCAAATCTTTTTCATATAACTTCGCAATGCATTCTTTACCTATTCTCCATAGTCAGTTTCTTATATAGTAGTCAGTTTCTTATATAGTCTACCCCCTCTTAAGCTAACTTAAATCTACTGAGCTCAGAGATATATATACCAAGGGACGAGGCAATGCAGCATCACATAACAAATTAACACAAACAGCAATGACAAAAAATGCAAATTGGCAAAGCTAGCAGCATAAATTAGCAAAAGTCAAATTCAATAACACTACGCCTGGCAAACAGCAGCAACTTATACCTAAACATTACATAGCGCAAGCAGAAAAAATATTACACTAAAGACGATAATGCAGACAAGGGAAATGTATATTCACATCTTAATGTCTATGTAATTAAAGTGGTGCACCATAACAACTGATTGTAAAAAAAATATTACCATGTACTTGAAAAGAAAATTATGTGTTACTGTTACTAGTTCCTTCTTATTGTTCTTTCCTTTCCAAGTGCTCCTTTTTTAAAGAATGTGGATCATAAAATAATTATTTAATAGATCTGTTGACAGAAAGAGTTCACATTAGCAAATGCATCTAAGTTTATTTTATAAAACTAATGCTGCAACACAGCTGGAAACCAGATATTAAATGAAATAAGCAACTATGGAAAGCAAAGCATAAAAATATCATTCAATAGTCATGTGGCATTTCGTAAGTCAGTAGCACTCAACTCTCGGAGAAAGACACTTGTCATAATCAGGTGTGCAGATGTACGAATATTTCCCATCAATTCATAAGCATTTCAATAATTAGCACAAAGTGCGAGTAATCATATGTTTTTAAGTAACGAGGGTGTCGCATTAGCGATGAAAGGCACACCCTAATGGCCTGTTCTCCAGGTGTTTGACACAGCTGTTTGCCCACAACGCATTACAAAAATCATATGTTTTCAAGTAACGAGCGTGTCACATTAGCGATGAAAGGCACACCCTAATGGCTTGTTCTCCAGGTGTTTGACACAGCTGTGTGCCGACGACGCACGTGCAGGTGGTCACTTAACTTTCTTATGGAAATATTTACGACAGCAGTTTCCGCTACAGTGACAGTCTCATATAAAAATTTCACAGGTCGAGAATTTACGTTGCAAATGTGTAGAAACAAAATCCTATGAATATAACATTGTCCAAAAAAATTTTCGCCGCCATTGTGATACATTCACGCATTTACACGCACATTTCATAACTCTTAAAGTACGATTCTCGGTTTCCAACATCCTTTTTCAAAAGTCAAGAGTCCCTAACTTCTTTCGTTATTCATATACATATAAACACGTAATCATATTCCTCATATATGGTAGCATCATCTTATTGACATAAACATACCTCAACAGCATAATACACATCGTCGTCATAAAAATAACATCATAACACCTCAGTCAAATCTCAAAATCGTCGTAGCTTTCTGCAATAATTTCAAACCATAAAAAATATTCTCTGCTCATTTCAATAGTGTCATCTGCCTCAAACGTACTTTAAAAATCATGATCTCATACCAAATACATCATTCAAAGCTCTCATAGTATCACAATGGTACCAAAAAAATATGAACAGTTCACACAGTACAGACAAAATACAATTTCGTAAGTGTGAAGTTATCCAACTCTGTAATTGCGTAAACATGTGTTACTGACGTAATAAAAAAGTTTGTCTCTCTCAGTTAAATGATCAGATAGCTGTGTAATTTATGTGTTAGAGAAATATGGTACCGATGTGTAAAGTTGTATAAGCAAATACCATATTAGCTAGGGCTCCTTGTGCTTGCCAAACACATGGTACACAAAGTAGGCGTGTACCCCCCTGAGGTTTATTGTAATTGTACCCCCAGGTATTACAGCTTACAGCAATGGAATGAAATGTATCACGGAAAACTTTCTTTGTAATTCAAAAATCTTAAAAAATAAATGTTTTAAGTACAAAATTAATCACTCAAATACGTGTCCTGTAGCGCTAAATGTGCATCTTGTTGTAAGATAATGTCTGTGGAAGTGTCGTAGTTATTTTCCTCTGAAAGCTAAGTTCTGCAGAAGCCAATGTACTTACCTCATGATAAACAAAGTGAAATGCTTTGCGTATAGATATCATACTTATTACGCTTATTGCCGTGATGAAGAAAGTACTGTGCTGTAACGTATTGTTGTGCTACAGAAAAGGCTGTTTCCTTGTAGCTATACCACAAAAGTTACCACTAAAACATGTCTCACTTTATAGAAAAATTCAGAAGAAACTGTGCAGATATAAAACAGATACACCGCAAAAGCAACATTGTAAATTGTCACGCATTAGCAGCGTCGTGATAAAATCGTGTAGCTGTCACATAAACTAACCACTGTGTCATTTGGCATTTCACAGAAAGCACCTCAAATCCAGAATCCACTCTCAAGCAAACCAAAATGTTGCCTGAAAATTTCATTAGCAGTGCTGGTATATGTTCTAAGTATGTAAGCCGTATATTCGTTACGTAATCATGCAACTAACAAGGAGGAATGTATAAATAACCACACTGTGTCGTCTGTTCGCAATAACAATGCATTCGCAATTACTTGTCTGAGTTACCTATGTTCTTGACTGGATGGTTAGTTAGCTTTAAAACATAGTTGCACGTTAACAGTTTCTCAGTGTGACAAATTGTACAAGTAGCGTGAAGTGAAAATTGCAAAGACTAAGTTAAAAAGCAGATTATCTGTCAATAAATGGTTTTACATGAGAAATGTGGTGTAAACCTTTACTCTTCCTAGTACGCAGAGTTTCAACTTCAACGCAATTATCATGTGGTATACGTCGGATTCTGTAAGGTCCATTGTAAACTAGAAAGAATTTGTGACTCAAGTGTTTCTTCTTATGTGACAATGAATGAGCTTCAATGAGAACTTTCTGACCAATACATAATTTCTTTGCATTTGCTTTACCGTTTAGTTTTCTCCTTTTGTCTGCTGCAGATTTTATATTTTTAAGAGCCAAATCAATTATATCTTTGTGTCGAAGTTTACGTGTATTCGGGAAAGGTACAAGCTCTCTGATTCTGTTCGGAGGTTCTACATTCTTCAGTACAAGAGTAGGTGGTAAAGCAGTGGAATCATGAGGCATTTCATTCAGCACATTTTGAAATAAGTGTAAATATCTGTCCCAATGCTGATGCTTTCTGTGACAATAAAGTCTGCAAAGCTTATTGACTTCTTTCATAATCCGTTCAGACGGGTTACAATGTGGGGAATACAATGAAATAAAAACAGGTTTGATTTTATGATTCCGAAGCATGCGAGACCAAATAGCAGATCTGAATTGCGGTCCGTTATCTGAAATGACCTTACTAACGTGTCCAACTTCACGTAAGAAATTTTTAACAAAGGCGTTGGATACAGACCGTCCAGTGGCTTTACGTAACGGAGTGAAAGAAACAAATTTTGAAGTAAGTTCAACAGCGACTAGAACGTACGCAAATCCATTAGATGTTCTGACAAGCGGTCCCAAGAGATCAACAGCAGCAAATTCTTTTAATTTAGAAGGAATGATAGGAAACAGCGGAGCACGATGGGAGACAGTAGATGGTTTCGCCTTTTGACAAAGTTTACAAATAGACAAGACTCTTCGAATTCTCTTTTCCATATTGTTAAAATAACAAGTCGTTCGAAGAATATGATAACATTTTCGTGGACCAAAATGTGCGTAGCTGAAATGAATGTACCAAATGAGCTTATTAACAAAATCGTCTGGGATGCAAAGTACCCATAGCTTGTCATCAACAGTGCAGCGTTTGAACAGTATGTTGTTTCTAACCAGGTAATAATGCCGAATCTGAGTGTGTGTCTTTTCATGCCATTTACTTTTGATGTCTTTCCAAATCGGATCTTTATCTTGTTCATGAGCAATGTCCTTTAAAGATGTGGTGATGAAGTTTTCAAAGGCGACTTTCTGAATGTAAAGAATACTGAAATTTTTCTCGAGGTTGCCTTCTGTGTTACTTTTCTCAAGCCCAGCCAGTGCGCGTGACAGCGCGTCCGCAACAATGTTCTCCTTGCCGGGAATGTAGACTATTGTGAAGCGGAATTCTTGCAGAAACAATGCCCAACGTTTTAACCTATCATGATTTAATTTTGAAGACATAAGAAATTGTAATGCACGATGATCACTGTATACTTTTACGTGCTTACCAGAAAGAAAGAAACGGAATTTGTTAAATGCCCAAACGATAGCTAAAGCTTCTAATTCAGTAACGGAATAATTTTTTTCAGATTTTGTTAGCACTCGGCTAGCAAAAGCAATGGTTTTCTGAACAGTAGTGTCATTTTCTATGGCTTCTTGAAATAAATGGGCACCAAGACTGACTTTAGAAGAATCCGTGCTAAGGCAGAAATCTTGTGACAGATCTGGATGAGCTAGTATTGGCGCGTGAAGTAACGCTTCTTTCAAAGAATTGAATTCCAACTGTGCTTGTTCGTCCCAGTTCCAAATAGTATTTTTTCCAGTGAGAGAACAAAGTTTTGGTGTAACTAGAATTTGCATATTCAGAAAACGACGGTAAAAATTTACGAGACCTAGAAAACTGCGGACTTGTCTTTTTGTGGATGGAACAGGAATGGCTCTGATTGCTTCTAACTTTTCAGGATCCGGCTGAATGCCTTCAGAAGAAATAATATGTCCCAAAAACTTCACCTTTGACCTACCGAATTCAGACTTTTCCAAGTTAACTGTAATTCCAGATTCTGCAAAAATACGTAACAAACTGTTGAGGATGCGATTGTGTTGTTCCCATGAAGCTTCTGCTATTAGAATATCGTCCACATATAAGGTGATGTGACGTTTTAAGAACTCAGGTAATATGGAATTTAACCCACGAATGAATGCTGCCGAAGAAATGTTCAAACCAAAAGGAAGTTTCCGAAACTGATAACAAACGCCGAAACAAAGGAAAGCTGTGTATTTTCTGCATTCTGGATGAAGTTCGATCTGATAAAAGCTGGATCTGAGATCAATGGAAGACAACACTTTTACACCATTAAAATTTTGAAGAAGTTCTTCCATCGTCTGCGACCTGTCTGTTTCAGGAATAATGATAGTATTGATTTGTCTCGAATCTAAGACAAGTCTGATCGATCCATTTTTCTTCTCAACAACATGTAACGGATTGTTGTATGAGCTTACTGCAGGCTCAATAATGCCCTCATCAAGCATAGATTGTATTTCTGTTCTAACACGGTCCCTATAATGTGCTGCAATTACGTATGGTCTAACACAAAATTTAGTATGCTCACGAACACGAAATTGGTATTGAAATCCCTTGATTGTTCCTGTTTTGTGAGTAAAAACTGTGGAATGTACTTGTAAAATCTCAAAAAGGTTCTGCCTATCAGTGTCATTACAATTCTCAATTGTTTGAATTTTATTCTGAATTAACTCATTAATTTCAAATATGCCGTCGGTGTCATCCCTGTCAGTACTTGCAGAGTGATTGTTAGTGTCTAGTTCCGTAGAAAATTCCAAACTGTTATCTAACAGAAGGTAAAGCCGACTAATTTCCTCATCATGGTTTGAGAGCCAGTCTTCAAATTTCAAAGCTATTGACTTACCTTCTTTCTCTAAACTTATTTCAGCATCGTGAAAGCTTAAGATTGCTTTGTATTCATTCAAAAAGTCTACTCCCAGTATAATTTCCGTCGACAATAATGGAACAATAAGAAAGTTCATAGAGAAGCTGTGGCTTTGACAAAAGAATTCTAAGTTGGTTTGTTGGCGTACATCTACACTTTTTCCAAAGATTGCACCTTGTAATTTAATCTTACGTAACGGAAGTGTGGGGCAATCGTTCGATTTGTTGCATTTGCTAAAAGCTGTTTCACTAATTACTGAAATGGGACTGCCAGAGTCAAGTACTGCCGTAAATTTTACGTCATTTACAGTAATGTGAATCACAGGATATGCAATGTTGTTATGTTTTACGTCGTGTTCCTGGAGTAAGATGTCCCTAATGTCTTCCATTTTTACGTAATTACTAGCTACGGCAGCTGCGTCGTCAGTTTCATAAGTACGTATTGTCGCTGCCAACGGAGTGAGTCATTGCCTATTGTCTCTTTGTTGGCGCGCATCGTTATTGGGATTTGGAGACCTAACTTCTACAAATTCATCGTGACGAGAGTGCTCTGCTCTGTTTAAATCTCGCCAGTTCTGATGCAATTCAGGTCTGTCGTTACGATCATATCGTCTGTCGTCATGTCGGTAGATTCGATAGTATCTTTCTTGTCGGTCACGTGGTGGAGAATTTCTCCCTGAATCGTAACTGCGCGCTGGACCGTTGCGTCTAAAGTTATTCTGTCTCCCTTGATAATAATTATTTTGGTTCCCATATTGTCTGTTTCTCTGATTGTCTCTGTGATAGTCATTACTGCGGAGAGGTGATCTTTCCCTGTAATTATTACTACTCTGCCAACGGTTGTCATACGGGTGGTGTCTATTTTGGTCACGATTTGTGTGGTGAGAATAGCCTTGTCGCGTCCAGTTATCGTTTCTGTCGTCACGGAATTGTGACGGATGTGACCTGTAGTGATTGTTTTCCTGTTTTCGCATCCCACGACTGTCTGTGTCAATTTCTAATTCTTGTAACAGTCCCTGAAAAGCTTCAATGTCGTCTTTGCAACGTCCTGCTAAAATAATATGTCTCAAATGTTCGGGCAGTTTGATTAAGCAAATGCGGATGACTTCTGATGGGCTGTATGGGTTTGACAGGTATTGATTCTTGTGCAACATGTCTTCAAAATATTTCACAAGACTGGAAAATTCTGATTGTTCGACGTGTTTCATCATTATGATGTTATGTTTTACCCGGTCTTGTGTAGCTTGAGACCAATATGCTGAGAGGAAGGCATGATAAAATTCTCCTTCACTGTGACAATCGTGAATGACCGATCGCATTCTTACACCTGGTTCATTCTCTAAGTAGCCACACATAAATTCTAACCTGTGCTCCAATGACCAGTTGGGAGGGAAACAATGAGAGAATTGATGGAGCCATGCTTGTGGATGAATGTCGTTGGCAGAATTCTTAAACGTTTTGAATTTACGTGTAGTAATGAACAGCTTATAGTCAAAATCATTGTGTCGGCGAGTAGCATATCGTGTCGGCGGTTCCATCTCAAAATTCGGTGTACCTTGCCAATTTCTTTCATAATTACCGAAATGCCCTGTGTTATTATTTTGTGGCTTTTGCGTGTTTCTAAGTTCCTCTTCCCGTGTTGGAGCGCGAGTGTCCTCTGAAATACGTAATTCTTGTATTACCTGTGTCAGCTGATCTTGTACTTCCCGGATTTCTCTTTGGTGTTGCGTATTAATTTAATTCAGATTTTGTTTCAGTTTCCTAATTTGTTCGCACTCTTCTGTGTCATTAAAGACTACCGGTTTTGTGTCATTCAGATTGTCATCTACCTTTGTAGATAGTGACCTGATCCGAAAGTTCGGCTACTTTCTCTGATAATGAACTAATTTCCTCCATGTGTCTTTCTGAACCAATTTTCAGAGTATCTACTGTGTCCTTTAAGTTTTCCTGAGTTTTTGCAAGTTGCGTAACCGAATCGGTAGATGCAACTAAGTCCATTTTAGCTTGCAAGGTCTCATGATTTTCATGAACAATGGTTTGCAACTCTTTTATGGCTGCTTCGTGATTGTGTAATGCATTTTCATGCCGCGAAAAAATAGGTTGAAAATGCTCACAAATTTGTGTTTTTACGTCATTACACACTTTCTGACATTTCGATTCAATGTTATGTAACTCAGTAGTTAAATCTTCACGTGTTTGTTCAAGTGTGGTGTCTAACTTTTGAAGCTTTTGCTGTGTTTGTCTCTGATTTTGTTCCATTGTGTCTAACTTTTTAAGATTTTGTTCCACTGTGTCTAACTGTTGCTGTGTTTGTCTCTGGTGTTGTTCCATTGTGTCTAACTTTTGAAGATTTTGTCCCATTGTGTCTAACTGTTGCTGTGTTTGTCTCTGATTTTGTTCCATTTGTTGCATTAGTTGTAATAACAATGCATTAGTGTCTGGAATCTGTTCCTCTACGCTTTTCGGCAGTGCGTTTTCACCGGCAGCATTCACATTTTGACAAGCAGAAAATGTGTCTTGACTCATTTGAGAAACCGGTGAGGACCCAAAACCTGAATCTACAGTATTTGTAAAATTGTGTCTTGTCATTTCGGATTCCTGAGGCAAGCTGTTGTCGACCGATCGATCGATAATGCTTCCCTGTTCACTACCTGTTTGACTGTCTACGCCATTGTTTGACGCCCGCTCCATTTCCCTATGCACAGTTACCAAATTACTACTTTGAACATTAGTTAACTCATTACTCGGCGGCGCTGATAAGCTACGCTCGTCGTCACTATTATTTCTCAATTTAGTTTGGAGCCTAGTGTTACGTTTTTCACACTCCATTATTGTCACAATATTTCACACGATAACACAGAAAAGCACAATTTGAAGTGCAAAAATAGGAGAACACATTAACATAGCACTGAAAATAATATCTAGTTAATTGCAGCTGCGAAATACTTGGTGCAAATCTACATGCATGCCACAACTGTTTTACAGTACAACAATGAAAGACTGCAACTACAAAGGAGATTCTCTCTACAATTACGCGCTAGCAATAAACAAAAGCTACACTAAATACACAAACTACAAGAAAAAATCAGAAGATTCCAGTGAGGTATCCTAGGCTAAGGGTCGACGTATGAAACGTCCCCTTAGAACAACTTTTACACGTGAAACGTCCCCTTAGAACAAATTATACAAGACTGTGCTTAACCTGGCACACAATAATTTTAGCGCAACGCAATCTGACTATCAAAAATCCCTGCAAAAGAATGGCCCTGACTAACATTAAACTATACCTTTCAGAAATCACTTACCTCACAAAAATCTTCGTTGCTCGAACTACTGCAATACAGCGAGCGCCACTACTGCCAGCTAAATAAAAGATTCAAACTACGGAAGGCACTAACTACTGATAGGGATAGTTAGCAAATGAAAGATATTAATAGAGAACAAACAATGTATTTACCTTAATATTCATAATTGACATCCAGTATTACAAAACCCCGCCATCTCTCTCCCCACATCCACCACTGCTGGCGGCTCACCTCCAACTGCGCAACGCTACGCGCTGTTCACATCCAGCTATAGCAGTTCATGACAACAATGGCAGACAACAATGCAAACTAGCCACAGGCTGCACACAGCACAGCTAGTGATTTTCATACAGAGCGCTACGTGGCATTACCAATATAAAAATCTAAACAGCCTACTTACATAAAGAAAACATAAACAGCCTACTTACATAGTGTAGGCCGTCGCTTTAGTGGATCTGTTGTGACGTCGCTTTACTAGATCTGTTGTCACTTCTGAGTGTGCTGCCAGTAAAACGCAGACTTTGGTTCGCCTTCAGCACAACATTTTCTATGTGTTCTTTCCAATTTAAGCTGTACTTAATTGTTGATTCCTAATATTTAGTTGAATTTACTGTCCCAAAATTTAATTGATTTATCGTATAGACCAAGTTTGTCGGATTCCTTTTAGCACTATGTGGATGACTTCACCCTTCTTATTATTTAGGGTCAATTGCCAATTTTTGCAACATACAGATGTCTTATCTAAATCGTATTTCAATTGGTTTTCATCTTCTGATGAGTTTACTAGTCGATAAACGACAGCATCTGCAAACAACCTAAGACAGGTGCTCAGACTGTCTCTTAAATCGTTTATAGAGGTAAGGAACAGCAGAGGGCCTATAACATTACCTTCGGGAACGCCAGAAATCACTTCTGTTTCTCTCGATGACTTTCTGACAGTTACTTCGACCTCTGACCTCTCTGACAGGAAATCGCGAAGCCAGTCGATAAGTGAGACGATATTCCATAAGCACGCTATTTCACTACAAGCCGCTTGTGTGGTAACACTTGCCGTGAGCAAAGATTTAGTTGTGTTTCACGAGAACGATGTTTTCTAAGTCCGTGTTGACCGTGTCAATAGTCCGTTCTCTTTGAGGTAATTCATAATGTTCGAACACAATATATGTTCCATGATCCTGCTGCATATAGACGTTAATGATACGAGCCTGAAATTTAGTGGATTACTCCTATTGCCTTTCCTGAATACTACTATGATCTGTGCAACTATCCAGTCTTTGGTAACGGATCTTCTGTGAAGTGAGTGGCTATATATGATAGTTAAATACGGAGCTATTGTATCAGCATACTCTGAAAAGAACTTAATTGTCACACAATCGGGACCAGCAGTGATTTAAGTTGCTTCATTACTCTTACTATATCTACTTATAAGTTACTCACGTTGGCAGATATTCTCAATTCGAATTCTGGAATATTTACGTCGTCTTCTTGATGAACGAATTTCGGAATGCTGTGTTTAGTAATTCTGCTTTAGCAGCACTCTCATCGACAATATTCTCATTGCTATCGCGTTGATTGTGTCTTACCGGTAGGATACTTTACATGCGGCCAGAATCTCTTTGGATTTTCTGCCAGGTTTCAAGACAATGTTTAACTGTGGAAACTATTATAAGCATCTCGCATTTAAGTTCGCGCTAAATTTCGACCTTCTGTAAAAGGTGGCCATACTTGTGAATTTTGCGTTCAAAATTAAAAAGAATTTGCATGTAACCATCTTTAATAATTTGGCAAAATCCACCACTGTACCAGTCCGACACACTTCACTCTGCTGGCTGCCCGCTTCCTATTTCTAAGGAAAGCCCGTAGATTAGGCACAAAGCTTCCATCCGGCTAACTTCTCATCAGCCTATAGGTTCCATTACACATCTCCACTTAATGTGCATTTAGCAAACTAGATAGTCTGTGTGTCAGTCCAATAGCAGGATATAACTTTGTCACGGTATATGAAGCAGCTTGAATGTCATTGAATTTGACATGAAGTTCAGCTAACATACATTCATACAAATTAAATCCAAAGAAATTTTAGAAAAACCTGACATATTAATTAACTACCAGAACAAACAAAAGCAATCACATTTTAAAGAATATATTAACTTCAGTCATAAAATGAGTTTTTTGCATCATTGCACTCATTTTAACTATGAGGTTCTGCATTTGTAATCAAATTGGGTTATGGGGTGTAGTGATATTATTAATTATTTAAATATTGCCCTCAGATATTCAGTGTGCTGTATTATTTGAAATTTTAGTATGTCATCTCTCTGCACTTTCACGCGATTACACTGCACAACAGTGATATTCTGGCATCGGTTTTGATTACTGTTCTTGCTGCAGAGGCTACTGTCGATCTCCCTGACGCCTACAGCCAAGTGCTGTGCACATGCAAGTGTTGATTCGCGGCCATCGGCAGGACGGAAGAATGAAAACTGTCGACTTAGGACTATTGTATAGTTCTCATTAATGATATTCTGTAATAAATCTCTCTAGATCAGGCTCTGAACACTCTACTCAGTGGTATCGCTACATTCACAAAATAAAGAGCAGTCCAAACTGACTTAATACATTGGCAAAATACTTGTTAGATATTGTGTAAATTCTTCCAACATTACTTCCACACTACCACTAGAAAATATGGATTTCATGTTATATGAATGCATCAGATAAAACAGACAACAAATTTTTCAGCAATTACCTTACATTTATAACACCAAAACTTCAAATAAAAGATCCTATGTAGGTTTCTCCCCACATAGACTTTGTTTCAAAGCAGATACGGTTCTCTACCCAGGTTTTAACATACCCTCATCCATACAATTAATTTTTTAGCCCATATTAATTTCCTATCTGAATATTACACTTTAAAGTTTCCACGGCAATAACTTCAATACTTTTATATACGTAAAACCTCCTCGAATAATGTAGAAAATAAATTAAAGCTTCTTGAATAAAATTATCCACAGAATTTAGACTTTACTTTTACGACAAATAGACAAAGTTATTAAGGCCTACCAATCTTCATAAATCAAAGTTACACGCACTTATCCCCTACCTACATGTACCAATTTTGAGTGCTTCCTTATTCTTTTCGTGCTTTATAATATTATCAGTTTTTACAATAATGTAAAGCACAAATATCCTAGCAAAACTGTAATACATTACAAACCGATAAGCCAGAACATTATGAATACTGTCCACCGCGACCTCTAATGCAGTTTGGTGGCGGTGCGAGCATGTCACGTGGTAACAGAAGTGTGTAAGTGGAGCTGACACGGTCGGTGAATCACCCCAGCGAAGATATGCGCTGCAAGTGGGGGAATCTACTGAGATAAGCGACTCTGACAAAGGGCAGATTATTATTACACAGAGACTCTGAACGAGCATCTCCGATACTCATTCCACAGTCTTATTCTTTACTGTTCACGTGCTACTGTCATGAGTATATATGGAAAGAGAGAAAACGACAGTGAAACTATCACTAGGCCATAAGTGGTTGGACGTCCACGACTCTTCATAGAACATCGGGTACGGGGGCTTCTTTGCTTGGTAAATTAGGGTAGATGGTGACCTGTGGCATCTCTGCCGAAAGAGCACAGTGCTGGTGCACGTACAAGTATTTAGGAGCACACTGTTCAAAAATGGCTCTGAGCACTATGGGACTCAACTTCTGAGGTCATTAGTCCCCTAGAACTTAGAACTAGTTAAACCTAACTAACCTAAGGACATCACAAACATCCATGCCCGAGGCAGGATTCGAACCTGCGACCGTAGCGGTCTTGCGGTTCCAGACTGCAGCGCCTTAAACCGCACGGCCACTTCGGCCGGCCGAGCACACCGTTCATCGTAAATTGTTGAACATCGCGGTCTTCGGCAGACCACCCCCACGTGTTCACACGTTGACCCAACGACATCGTCAGTTACGATTGGAGTGGGCACGGAGCCATCGAGATTCGACAGTTGATCAATGAGAAAGTGCCGGTTCATCGGATGAATCACATTTTTGCTACACTAGGTCGATGATCGATGGTCGTCTCCAGCAATGTCGTCACCGAGATGAACGGCGGCTCGAAACTTGTTGTACGGCACGGACGCATGCCGGTGGGAACAGTATTACGTTACAGGAGACATTCTCCTGAGGTTGCATGGGACCTGTGGAAGTAATCGAAGACAAGCTGGCAGTTGCGAACCACCTTCACCCCTTCATGCTTGATGTCTCCGCCAATGGCGATGTCAAATTTCAGCAGTATAATTGTACCGTCTCGGAGAGAGAACCATGTTATAGTGATTTTAGATGCATTGTAGTGAACTCACCTTGATGTCTCAGCAACTTAATTCGCCTGATGTAAATGTGGGTCGCCATCCGGCGCCAACACCACGTACACAAAGCAGCGACCCGTTATTTACGCGAATTACATGACCTGTGCGTAGAGATTTAATACCACATACCTCCACAAACCTATCAACAAACTGTCGGATCTCTGATATGCAGAATCAGAGATGTATTTCGTTCCAAGGGCGGACAAACAAGCTATTAATCAGATGCCCATAATATTTTGGTTCGTCAGTGCACATGAAATACACTTATACACCTACTTATATTAATGTGTATAAAAACTCTGCTTCTCTATATGCAATGGCAGCTCTGGAATGTTTCTGAATCCCATTTTCTCACCAGATACATACGTATTTCGGGTGTGGGCATTCTGTGACTACGATTGGTTCATGATGTATCATTCGACATCTTAGTTTTCAGCTATGGTGTGCAGCCTTATTCTTTACTGTTTTATACTCGTATCATCTGTCGTGCTTCTTTTTTTCTTTCGTCTGCCATTTTCTCTAGGCGAGACATCATTTCTTCTCTCTTTCAGCATCAGTTATTTCCCCAATCAGTGGAAAAGTAATAATTTCCGTTAATATGAATTTTGACTTGCTGCCCATATTTGCTTCATATTTTTCACACTATAAAGCACATCCACTGGTACACGAAAAACAAAGTTCCAGTCCGTTAGTTAAACAAACTTTTTCCTCAGCTCTTAAATACTAAAGTCCACTCTTGGCAATCAACATACTAACACACAAATTAGTGAAAAAATTCTTATACTCTCTCCCGTATGAATTCCAAAAGTGCACCCGAAATAAGTTGAGGTTCAATTTTGTAAATCATATAATATATCTTTAACTTACAAAAATAAAAAAGGGTTACTAGACAGATGTAATGTTACATTAAGCTCTGCCTTGTCTAGTGTTCCAGCTCTATGTTAAAATGTTTTATCAACTCTACTGTCATTTCAATTTTTACAGAATAATGTTTGTGAACTGAATGCATGCTTAATATGTGACTTTAATTTGAATTTTAATTTCTAATGTTACAAATGCTACTCATTATGTTTATGAATTATTTTTTTGTGAAATGTGGGTATGCTCAATTTGTAGACGTTATTTTGAGTTTTAGCGTGACTATTCCAATTGGTTATTTTCTTTTTAGTTTTTTTATGAAGTGACTGTATGCTTAATTCGTAGACGATAATTTGAATTTAACACTGACAAGTTCTATTACTTTTATGGACACCTAATGCTCACAGAGTGTTACTTAAGGCAGGTTACCTCAATGAACGGCTCTAGTCATGGTAGAAGTATAAATGTGAACTGGCAAACAGTGTTTGTGTGTGTGTGTGTGTGTGTGTGTGTGTGTGTGTGTGTTAAATGTGGTGTGTCTTCATTTTGTTTCTATACAATGTATTACAGCATTTATTGTAGAAACATTGCTTTAATTTCTTCTGTTTATCCGACAGATTACGGTAATGGCTGTGGTTGAAATGCATTAAGGTGTATTAAAAATAAAAGATATAACAGTGATGAAGATGGACAATTACATGGACTAGTACACGTAGGTCTTCTTGTGAACAATATTTATTGTGCGTATTTTAGATCTGACGATGTGTGCTAGCGCATTCTAAACTGGTCATATGGTTTTGTAAACTCGCGATCGAGACGAATTAAGGTTATGGTGACCATTACAATAGCTTTTTCACATACTTGACCACGACAAGACTTACAATGTCCAGGAAATAGTAACGTCAGTATTACGAGGACAATACCATAAAAATTGCAGTCATTTATAATGAGGTTAAGATTCCATATTTAAAATGTTGAAATTTCCCCTTTTTACATTTTATTGCTTTCATTTTCTGCTGCGTTTTACTGAAACCTGTTTGATTGAAGGGCAAGTATTTAAGTGCAGCCATCCTGCCGGAAGAGGGGTACATTAAATCAAAACAGGAAAGTAAAACACTGTGTTACTTTTTGGTGTACGTCAGTGATATAGTAAGAACTGTTCCATAAATGCAGAGTATAATAATGTTTTATTTTATTTTATTGTACAATATTAAAAAAACCTCAACTGCCATAGTACAGGTCTACTTACCAACATCACAGACCGACAATTAGGATTTGGAGAGAAGATACGGATTGTTTAAAAAGGACAGAGTGTCTTCTACGTGAATGAAGATAGAAAATTGAAGTTAAACCTATGCGTCGGAACTAAAAGTATAAGTTGGTGCCAGTTTTATGTCTCCAGCTGATTTGTTTGCCGACAGTGTTCTCTCTGACGCAGTTTCCTCTCTCCATCGTTCATTGCCCGATGTATATGTTGCAGATCGGGTTTTCCCCACCAAACTGCGAGAACATGCTAGAAATTTCCTTTCTGCAACAGGGCGTAGTATTACCGCACTGGCACCTGCGTATAAGACTGTATATCATCAATGATCTGCTTCAAAGATGCGTTGGCTGTAAGGAGATTACGGATCTCGCATTGGACCACTTGTCTCCAAGGTCACTGTTCTCAAGGTATATTGCATATTTCGGGAAGTTTCCTCCATGTGCCTCACTTTTCAACATCTCTGACTGAACAGCAGTGATTGTCGCGTCGCGTCTCTAGACATGATCACAAGAGTATGGGATCAATACGATTATCGTCTGGTTGTTTGGCATGCGTCCGGTGGAAGACACGTTGATCATTTGTGACAAGTCAATGAAAACTGATCTAAAACGTAATTTTAAAAAGTGGCTCAAGCATCTATGCACTGGAAAGATATACCCACGTAAAATCTGATGGTTCTTTTGAAAACAAATGTCTTTATTTCCGTACATAAGTTTACTATCTTCATTCATGTAGAAGATACTAGAGTAGTACTGTAAACTGAGATGAATCTTTTTGCAACAATGTGTCGCTGCTTGTAGAAGAACTAATAATATTGTGACAAAAACTCATAGTCATGTAGTTCGGCCACAAAAGATCCTAGAGAGTTACCGATGTTCGAAAGGCCGCTTCTCTCGTTTGCAGTACCCAGTAACGTTATGCCGATTTGTCTACATTTCTCATCCTTCAGTGCTGCCGCACTGTTGTTCGGAAGGTTAGTTTGCATAAATGCTGTACGTGATTTTCGTGGAATTTATCGTGAAGATGGCTTTTCTTAACGCATGGATGACAAAGTTTGGAGCAGGAGCTACGCAGAAGTGCAGGTATGCGAATTTAAATGCAAATTAGGTGTCAACTTTGAAGTTGTGACTGTGCTGATCCTTCCTCAGGTTTTCTGCCTGACAACCTGTCCAGTCCTGTATGTTCTTTCTAAATCCTTTTATTTCTTTTATTTCGTGTCTTGTTATTTTTGTTTCTTGCAGGTGGTCTTTAACTGCTATGACCCATTTTATAATATCATCTTCAGCTTTAGCGTTTCGTACAATTCCATGAATTGTATAGTTTATCTGGCTGGTTATAAATGCTCATATTATACTGCACGTAGTTCCTCGAGTTTTGGTACCTGACAGGTATTGTCGTCTGGGCTGGATGAACGCTAGTTTATTAACGAAGTTTTTACTCCTCTTCCTTCTAATTCATCGTTACATGTACTAAGAGATCGAATGTTGGCTTGGTATAAAGGACTAATTAATATTGTTTTATTAATATTATTGGGGTTGATATTTGTATTAATGCTACCAGTTTCTAGTCAGTACTGTTATTCCAAGTGACCTTAAGAAGAAGCAACTCTGGCTCAGATCGTAGCTTCACTTACATTACTAACGTTATTATTTATAATACTGTAACCAGGATGATTATTCAATTGAACCAAAATGTATGAAGAGTTATATGGGAAAAACTAATCAGATATAATAGAGCTCCTGAACACTCTTAATCTGAGCAGAATAAATGAATAGAAACACATTAAATGCTCGATCACACTTAGCTGGTTGGCAGACTTTGCACAAATTGACACCAACAAGTCCTTAAGAATAGTTTACTCCGCAGCTGTAATATGGCTAACCTTGCTTGGAAGGCCCTCATGCCACATCCGTGGACCACTACTGAGCTCTAGAGAAATCCTATCCATGAACTGTGGGTGTTCCCACTCGTCAAGTTGTCCACGCAAGGGCCTCAGACTCTGTACTGACTTTGTGGAAAGATGCCTCACTACACAGATTCAGTCCCACTCATGGGCTATGATATATTTTCCAATATCGACACATATGCCTCTGAATGTGCCTACAAAGTTATATCATTGTAAGACAAATAGTTTGGACCGAGTTGAGTGAAAACAAAACTGCAGAGCGAAATTCGTTAGAGATACAAGTGAAATATGGCAATATTACCGAAACATCTTGTAGTGCATTCATTATTGCTACGCTTCCTGTTTTTCCGTGAATCTTACAAATTCTTTAACTTACCGTCGTAAATATAAATAAAGCCTGTTGTTTTCTTTTTCTTTACACCATGAATACGTCATGAAGTACTTGTTTCTTCTCTGTCGACATCTGGAGGGAGAACACAGTGAAGTTTTTGAAATAGGTAGAGTCCGCAGCTCGTGGTCGTGTGGTAGCGTTCTCGCTTCCCACGCCCGGGTTCCCGGGTTCGATTCCCGGCGGGGTCAGGGATTTTCTCTGCCTCGTGATGACTGGATGTTGTGTGATGTCCTTAGGTTAGTTAGGTTTAAGTAGTTCTAGGGGACTGATGACCATATATGTTAAGTCCTATAGTGGTCAGAGCCAATTGAAATAGGTAGTTAGCAAAACCTGCTGTGTGGGGTGGGAAGTGGGGTGAGGTGAGCACTGGTTTCAGTTGTTGGCCACCCTTGTCGGTGACTGGCATTCCGCTCTGGGCAAGTCTTCCTTCGGTGCGGTTGGAACGTTGATTGCGGACCAGCACGTGCATACCACACGTCTGCGCTCATATGGCGTCGCTGCTAGCGTCATCGATAGAAGGCAGGTACTTGCTGCTCAACCCGTCATCGCTGTGCTGACGGTGGCTTGGAGTCTGGCGCCGTAGAACAGTTTGAGCAGGCAAGAAGTGGGCCTGAAGAGACGAAGTCACTTTTACGAGCCAACTTTCATCGATTGACAGTCAGTAACTTAAAATGCGAACATTTTAGGTTAGGCTTTACCGTGACTGTTATTGACATTAAGGGCGGTAGAACGTCAAACGGGACGACCTGGGGTAGGAGAGACATCACAGGACATTTTAATTTCCAGTGTCTATACTTTTAAAAATATATTCATAAAACATCGTCAGAATAACCAGAAAGGATTCAGGATTTACAATTATAGTGGTGGAAGTTCAAAAATATAAGAAAATAATTTATTTTTTTGACATTTGTATTTCACCTTTTTTTTTTACTTACCATTGGCTGCATTTGTTGCTATAGGTACAATTTTCTTCATAAGTAAGGGAGATTCTTCGATGAATTTTGCACAGCATACAAACCATACTTACAGATGTATGACACTCTAGAATTTTCCAAATGTATTAAAAACTATGGTAAAAATTGAGATAAATAACTATAAAATTTATGTTTTTTCTGAACATGAAGTTTAAAATATAACAGCACATTCATTTTTTCATAAATTAAATAATTTCTAGAGTTTCATTCACCTGTAAGTATGGTTTGTATGCTGTGCAAAATTCATCGAAGAATCTCTCTTACTTATGAAGAAACGTGTACCTATAGCAACAAATGCAGCCAATAGAAGTGAAAAAATGATGAACTTTTACATGTAAAAAAATTTATTTTGTTATGTTTTTGAACTTCCACTGCTATGATTGTGAATCCTGAATCCTTCCTGGTCATGTTGAGAAAGTTTTATGAATTTATTCGTACAAGTATAGACAGTGGAAATTAAAATGTCCTGTGGTGTCTCTCCTGTTCCAAGACGGCCCGTTTGACGTCCTACCCCCCTTAAATGTAACAAGAAGTTTACTGTTCCAGTCACCGTTAACGGTGACGGGTAACAGTAAACTTGTTGTTTCATTTAATGACAGTCAGTAGTCAAGAACGATTAGAAACATAACCATGCTCGATTTTGCTGTTTGGACGTCTCATTCATTTATTCACTAACTTACCAATGGAATCATCACCACCAATTTAATTTTGCGATTAATAGTCAATTACAAAGGGAGGGCACGTTTTGTTATCCATTGGGTTTATTCTGTTAGTATATTTCCGATCCCTTCCTGTCCGGTTATCTGCACTCATTCTCACGTAATGAATTATTCGACATCGAGCTTGGACGGCTGCTCAGTGGAAACTTGTTGCCTGGTCGGATGAATCACGTTCCTTGTTACACCACATGGTGACTACCATGCTAGTTATGTTTCTTTTTGGCACAAAATATTTTCAAATCCTCCTCGGAGGTATGTTGGCATGACTCCTGTAATAAGTGCAAACCTGGTTACTTGTTCGATTCTTGTTCAGTTCGAATCAGAGCTCCAATAACCTCGAGACAGGTAGTACTTTTTACTCCAACCACACTTTCTACCTTCCTAGAAATTACTTTAGTGTGTCGTAATCACTAACTACGTTCTAGCAGATAAGCACTAGACATTCTTCCTAGTGAGCCTACGAAACAGTCACTAACAGTTAACTCTTCTATGTAAAATGTGAAGCGGACTTCCCTTCGCTCTTATTCTCTTACATTTACTTAACATTTGTGAAAGTGGGCTGAGAACATCAGTTACGTGCAACATCTATTCATCAAGGAATTTGAAAGAATGTCTCTACTGTTGGGTACAACTTTCCAGTTCTTACAAATGCGATATTGTTGTTTGCAACAGCTGTAGATCCTGAGAACAAGTGTACGCACCCGGGATATACCAAAAAGACACGCATACTCATACGTTCTGGCCTTTACTTTAAAGAAATTATTACATTTCGATTAAAGGAAAAGTGAGCTGTCAGTCGTCAATTAACTGCGATGGACATGAGAAACTCGTTACTAGAACTGCGGAAATCCCCTGTCACGCCTTTACTAGGACTAGGGAAGTCCACCGTCACACACGAAGGGGCACACAATACTATCGTAGTCGTAAAGCCGTTTGTGGAAGTCGTAGTGTCACAAAAATGAAGCCGTAATTGCAAGGGGAATCCTCTCTCAGTAGGGTTTCCACTTCTACCTCTGTATATAAACATACGGTCGCCGGAATGCCAGTGTTGACAACGAAATTGTTTGGCGGTGTTTGCTGACATAGGTTCTGCGTGCGTCAAGGCAGCGATGACGAGAATCACTGTCGCCTGTATTCTTCTCGTTCTTGTCAGCCTCAGTGCTATGACTTCTGCAGTCCCAGGTAAACTCCAGTCTCATGAGAAATACGTGACTTTATTTTCGTAACATCGCTTGTTTAGTGACGGATTGGTTTACAACGGTCTATGTACCTTCCAAACAAATTTTCTGTAGCGAACACTGCTAGTTTTCTATACAGAATTCTGTAATTTTTCCTTACTATTGCTTGTTTCACGCACCCACTACCGTGCGCAAAATTTTCGCGAATACCACACTGATAGCTATAAAAACGCGTCATTAACTAGAAACATGTATGATCTGTTTTCAATACTACTGAAGTGTTAGTTATTGGAGGAAACCCATCACTGAATTTTTGTATTCTGAAGGCAGAGTGCATCTCCACTTTTCATGTTTCTTTTAATTGCTCTATCGCCGCAGAAAACTGTTCTCTGACTTAAAGTGATATAACACACAATATATGCTCTAGGTTTTACCAAAAATTTTCCATCATGTGCAGCCACTAAAAAAAGCAGTTAGATATAATGTCTAGTCTGTGCAGAATGTACTTTTCGGTTAGTAGCATTATTACACTGATGCAAAAAATGTCCAGTTCACAAACTGTTGCCGCTGTATATGGAGCACGATATTATCTAAAAAGAAATATATATGTTAAAGTTACCTTCCATACTAATAATCCGAGTATAGCACCGTCTGCAACATAATTAACTGCTGCCGTAATCCGTTCCGCTAAATATCCGTCACGAAGCATGTCTACATAAAGCTATCTGAGTTTTATATGACCACTTCTCTCACCCAGTGCATATGCAGAATTGGGGCTCCGCGGGAATCTTTCGGCTTCCTTAAGCCTTTACTACCTTATCTAAGGACTGACAGGAGTACTTTCAGGAAGAGAACGACGAATCATGGAAAATATTTTAAGATTGACTTTGTTTGTTGTTTCTCAGTCGCACGTATATTTCAGTTTCGTCCATCTACAGTCTGCACTAATTTTTCAACGGTGGTCGTCAATCGCGTTTGGCGACCGTTAAGGCTGGAATAGGAAGGAGAAAGTTTTGGTTACAGATTTGTTTATTAAATATTCACTTACGTTAGTTCCGCCGTCTTGATTGGAAACAGAATGATATTCAATTTTTTGATTGCAATACTTCTTGTTGAAGAAGTACGAAGTCCGTCGTTGTATACTAATGATCTTAAAGACAAGGTAATTAAATTTATGCTTGTTACAGTGTTGTGATGAACGAAACCGCTGAGAAGTATAAGTACTTTACGGATGGTCACATTTCTTACAAACTTGTGCTGTACACCCATGCATATTTGCACCACATATCCTCCATAATCTTATCAGTGTACTCTAATCGTTGGCTGAGTGTTGCGTAACTTAACGGTAACTCCTGGTACAATTAAATGTGTTCTTCGACATGAAATTTTAAACGGTTTGCAGCGTATGTAAAGTGTTCTAGGGGAGTAGTAAATACTTTAGGAGGTGGTAGTATAGATTAATTAGAATAAAACATCACTTATTATATATATCCGATTTTTAATGATTACGGAGTTACGGGTGTTGGAATGTAACCCAAACAATTACTAACAGAAGGTATTAAGGGAAGGTGTTTAGATTTTCGTAAATTCCACCAGTAACTTCAATGCGCTTTCGAAATCTCTTGATAATCCGACGCGTAGCTTTTCTGAGGGCATTACAATTCAAAAACCGAATGATCAATTCGTCTCCTGTGTTTGCTTTTTCTTTGTAGACTTGGCCTTTCAACCGTCCTCACAAGCAAACATCCGTGGACTTTGGTGGGAAAGAAACGAATACATGTTTGGTGATCTATCGTCTGGGGAACGCTAGGTTTAGATTATGTGTGACCTGACGACTAGAATGAGTAGAGAGTCCACCACTCTAGAAGGACACACCCAACCTTGTAGCCAAAGGAATCTCTTTTAACAATGCTGGAAGCTCGTTACCAGATAGCCTGCATAACGGAGTCCTATGAGACGATGCGGTAACACAGTAGCCTAATCAGATGGTTGTCTGTCGTATCACACAAATACATTTGCAGTAACGAAGGTGGGTTTTCATAGGATCACCGATGTGAGATACGAGCATTATCGATACCGTCACGAGTGAAAGTAACATGATCACTAAACAGTAATAATGGGATTACGCAGCGATCTGCAGCCAACAACAAAATGGCAATGGCCCACTTTCATTTCCTTCTCGATCGTGCTGAATCCGCCACAGATAATAAGGATCTAGACTGTGTGTACGTAATGTCCACCATATTGCTGTGTGTGGAACACCGCAAGGTATAGAAATTCTGCGTGTGCTTGTTCGTGGACGACGTTCTGCAACTGTACAATGTCTTGTAATTCATCCACACTCAGTTCATTTACGTGGTCAGCTGAGGTATTTCTCCGGGGCCTTGCTCCTGTCTAATGCAGTTTAGTGAAAACGCGAGTAAACACTCTTGAATATGGTACTCCGTGGTTAGGAAATTATCTACAGTATTAAAACGTTTTATGTATGAATAAAAGTTTTCGGACATGTCAGTCGCCTGATCATCAATATACTGCGTATCATCTGAAAGTAAGTCGCTAGACGACTTGAAGTCGGTAAAGGTACAATAAAAACCGAACCATCACAAAAAGCAACTGGTAGCAGTTATTATAGGAAACCGTCACCTTGTTCTCTACAAACAGCAGTAGTGTCTCCATTACGAAATCTACTTACATAGCTCGAATTCGCATTGTCAGCATTTGTAAGCAAGTGCAACACACTTACACAATACGATATACACTGACGGAAAAAAATCGTAACACTGAAAAATAATTAATGAAGAGTAATGAAATTTCGGGAATACGATAGTCTAGGTAATATATTTAAGTGACGAACATTGCAGGCTCACAGGTTAGCCTAAGCACGAGATAAGCTACTGAAAATATGAAATGCTGGTACATTAATAACCAGTGTCACTGCCAGAACGTTGAATGCAAACATGCAAACGGGCATGCATTGTGCTGTACAGGTGCCGCATGTCAGTTTGTGTAATAGAGTTCGATGACGGTTGCACTTGGTTGGCCAATATAGGACGGGTAATGCAGCTTTTGGATGATGCGGGACTTGTCGTCGGATGGTGTCCCATATGTGCCCGATTGCAGACAGATCTGGTAATCAAGTAGGCCAAGACAACATGTCGACAGTCTGTGGACCATGTTGGGTTACAAGAATGGTATATGGACGAGCGTTATCTTGCTGGAAAACAACCCGTGGAATGCTGTTCGGGCCGGCCGAAGTGGCCGAGCGGTTAAAGGCGCTACAGTCTGGAACCGCACGACCGCTACGGTCGCAGGTTCGAATCCTGCCTCGGGCATGGATGTGTGTGACGTCCTTAGGTTAGTTAGGTTTAAGTAGTTCTAAGTTCTAGGGGACTTATGACCACAGCAGTTGAGTCCCATAGTGCTCAGAGCCATTTGAACCATTTTTTTTTAATGCTGTTCATGAATGGTAGCGCAACAGGTCATATCCCCAGACGCATAATTTTTGCAGTCAGGGTATGTGGGATAACCACGGCAGTGCTCCTGCTAACATATGGAATCGTACTCCAGACCATAACACCAGGTGTAGATGCTGTGCGGCTAGGAAGCAAACAGGTTGGCAGCAAGCCCTCTGCCGGCCTCCATCTAACCAACACTCAGCTATCACTGTCGTCGAGGCAGAGCCAGCTTTCATCAGAAAACACAACAGAGCTTCACTCTGCCATCCAATGCACTCTCGCTTGACATTACTGAAGGCGCAAATGGCGGTGGTTTGGGGTCAGTGGAATGCACGCTGTAAGGCGTCTGTCTCGGAGCTTTCCTTGAAGAAGCCGATTTGTAACCGTTCCTTTTGTCACTGTGGTGCCACCTGCTGCTCAAACTGCTGCTGCAGATGCAGTACGATGCCCCAGATCCACACATCGAACACAATGTATAACACTCCTGTCTGCTACTGCTATACCATAACCTCGAAACTGGAGGCAGTTTGCAAAACAGAATTATTTTGTTAGAGTGATAATGGTATAAAGCAACAGAGCAGTGTTACCCTCTGAGAGGAATTTTGTTATGTTGACCGTGTTGTTCCTAACGGAGGTGGCTTATCGGAAGCGAAAGTCAGAATTACGTAAATATTTGAACAGTAACAAAGAAAATTTTGCTTATCTGCACTGTTTAACTGATAAAGAAAACGGTCGCCAGCCTAACTAGGCAAGAGAATGATTAACATTCTCGTTCAAGAAAATAGTTATTAGTAACTTTAATGGATAAACACAACCTATACTTTGTCACACGCAAGTGCAGTGAAATCTGACACATACATATGTTTACGGTAAGATTGAAACCAACAGTTAGAGCAGCACAAACTATTTGCAAAATTATAACAGATACCGAAACACACTATTACTTTCAGGCCTTACACAAAGTGAATGGTCTTTATAACGTTACTTCGATGCACTTCTAATACACAAGAGAGACAAACTCTTAGCAAACATGAGTATATAACGTTTCACAACTGCAGCTTTCTACTTTTACTACAGTGAGACACAAAATTAACATATATGTAAGATACTGACTCACCTTCTGCGATTTACAATAGACAGTAATGTGATCATTTACTAAGCAAAACTTTATAAGCCTCAGTCTTAAGAACTTTTAATTTGAAGTTGGCAACAACACATTAATAAGCAGTTTTACTAGGAAAATTATTTTCAGCAAGCATCATTGGCTTTAACTCACTCTTTTGCCACATTAACTTTAACTTTCTCTTTACTATGTTCAAGAGGCATTAATTAGAAAAGAAACACTGGTTTTTAATGTTCTTTCAGTAGGAACACTCGGTAATCACTTTAGTTCAAACGGAGAGGAACCTGAGAGGTGTAATGATAAGGAAAAAATCAAGGTAGGTACATAAATTCAGATATAAATTACCTTATATTTGAGCACACTAACACATCGATTAAGCTGATCCTCCACTGTACATCATTGTAGTATTCCGATACAATGATTGCGCAATGTGGTGACAACTGCATGTTGGTAGGTGCAATTGCAGGTAGAATAGCTAGACTCTGTCGTTTCTTGGTGGCGATGATAGATACAAATTCCAGAATAGTTCCAGCTATTTATCCATCCATCCGAGGCATTGGAAAGTAGCAGAAAAAATCTCTCTCGGAACCAGCACAATATGCATCTTTTACATGGCAGAGCATAGTTTGGTAGCTCGTCCCCGACTGACTCTTGTTCCACCTTTTCTACCTAGGCCAACCACAGTTTGCGCGCGCTACACAGTTCCGTTCCCGAGGGGAACCACCACACCTTTTACGTACAAATTAACTAAGAACCCTAAGTGAAGGTCAGCAGTTTACATAACAGTAAACAAATACATTAAATAAAACAGCACATTTTCACATATTGACATTTCTACCAAAAATTATTCACACAAAATTACAATAATATACAGTAAGTTTTGTTCCCTCCAAATGGGGCAAGGCATTTAAATGACAGATACACTACTTTGTATTGAACCAAACCATGACATCAAAGTTTGTACAAAGAAAGGAGTATACAATTCTGTGTTATCGATTCAATCAAACAATATTTACAGAAGCTCAACGATGTAACGTTAAATGAAACAAAAGCAAAATAAATCTGTACAGCATAAGAGCTATGGTGTTACAAATGGTCTTCCCTCTCGGTAGTGCCACGTGGCTGTCTGGTGCCCGGTCTTCTTGCGACTGTACATTCCCGTGACCACCGCTGCCAGCAATCATGTGCGGTGGCTAAATTCCTGACAAGTCTTTCCGCAATATCGCAGAACAAATATCCAGCTTCTCATAGTCCCATTAATCGATCTTGTTCAAACTCAGTAGGGTGCTGATAACGGCTTTCTTGACTAACATCGATTCAGCTTGTCCAGACTGAAAGACAACCAACGCTCAAGACCATTACAGTGTGTATTTACAGCAAACCTGATTTGAATCCTCATAGTGGCGCTACTAGCACCGCTCTTACGCCACTGGCGTGAAATCTGAGTAGATATCGTCTTTCAGATGTAAAAACGCATCTACCAACTTTAGTTTACGCCTAACAACTTCTTCATTGTTTTGCGTTTTTTTCCGTTAATGTAGTGGTCCAGCAGATTACAATCATGACCACAGTTGAAACATTTAATGATGCAAATTTAAGAATAGTTCCACAACTTGAACCTCAAAACAAAAATGATAATCGATGTGCAAAAAACGTATAGCATCGGGGGTACGAATAAGTGAAATGAGAATTATCTCTGTAACCTGCCATATCTCTGTAACCAAGAAAGCTGGAGGCATGTTATATGGAATGCTTTATTCTAATAAGTCAGTACTATCACCTGCTAATGTGTTTACAGTTCCCCTGAAATGACCCCTTAGAAGCACTGTGGTAAGCAGTGTGATGTTACATAACTAATTATAATAACTTTTTTATGTCCATCCTTTTGGCAGGAGATCTTTGGGACGACGGCCGTTTACTGTTGTCACAAAATAGAACACCTACAGCTATCTTTATGCTTTTATTATATTGTTGCAAGCAGTTTCAGGACATTGAAGCTCTGAAACTACTTGCAACGAAGTAAAATAAAATAATGAGGACGGCTGTAGGTGTTTTATTTCATCACAATTATAAGAACGGCATACAGTTTTAAGTTAAGGGGTAACAAAATGTGACATACACTACTGACCATTAAAATAACTACACCACGAAGATGACGTGCTACAGACGCGAAATTTGACCGACAGCAAGAAGATGCTGTGATATGCAAATGATTAGCTTTTCAGAGCATTCACACAAGTTTGGCGCCGCTGGAGACACCTACAACGTGCTGACATGAAGAAAGTTTCCAACCGATTTCTCATACACAAACAGCAGTTGACCGGCGTTGCCTGGTGAAACCTTGTTGTGATGCCTCGTGTGAGGAGGAGAAATGAGTACCATCATGTTTCCGACTTTGATAAAGGTCGGATTGTAGCCTATCGCAGTTGCGGTTTATCGTATCGCGACATTGCTGCTCTTGTTGGTCGAGATCCAATGACTGTTAGCAGAATACGGAATCGGTGGGTTCAGGAGGGTAATACGGAACGCCGTGCTGGATCGCAACGGCCTCGTATCACTAGCAGTCGAGATGACAGGCATCTTATCCGCATGGCTGTAACGAATCGTGCAGTCACGTCTCGATCCCTTAATCAACAGATGGGGACATTTGCAAAAGAAGAACCATCTGCACGAACAGTTCGACGACGTCTGCAGCAGCATGGACTATCAGCTCGGAGATCATGGCTGCGGTTACTCTTGACGGTGCATCACAGACAGGAGTGCCTGCGATGATGTACTCAACGACGAACCTGGGTGCACGAATGGCAAAACGTCATTTTTCCCGATAAATCCAGGTTCTGTTTACAGCATCATGATGGTCGAATCCATGTTTGGCGACATCGCGTTGAACGCGCATTGGAAGCGTGTATTCGTCATCGCCATGCTGGCGTATCACCCGCCGTGATGGTATGGGGTGCCACTGGTTACACGTCTCAGTCACCTCTTCTTCGCATTGACAGCAATTTGAACAGTGGACGTTACTTTTCAGATTTGTTACGACCCGCGGCTCTACCCTTCATTCGATCCCTGCGAAACCCTACATTTCAGCAGGATAATGCACGACCACATGTTGGAGGTCCTGTACGGGCCTTTCTGGATATAGAAAATGTTCGACTGCTGCCCTTGCCAGCACGTTCTCCAGATCTCTCACCAACTGAAAACGTCTGGTCAATGGTGGCCGAGCAACTGGCTCGTCACAATACGCAGTCACTACTCTTGATGAACTGTGAAATCGTGTTGAAGCTGCATGCGCAGCTGTACCTGTACACGCCATCCAAGCTCTGTTTGACTCAATGCCCAGGCGTATCAAGGCCGTTATTACAGCCAGAGGTGGTTGTTCTGGGTACTGATTTCTCAGGATCTATGCACCCAAATTGTGTGAAAATGTGATCACATGTCAATTCTAGTATAATATATTTGTCCAATGAATGCCCGTTTATCATCTGCATTTCTTCTTGGTGTAGCAATTTTAATGGCCAGTAGTGTATATCAGCAGACTGTAGCGAGAGAGGAATGCTACTTTCATAATTATACGCCTTTTGCACTGAACAGATAGGTGGATTTTAAACAACTTTAAGTCACGGGTGATGCCTCGTTAAAATAAATTTTGATAAGACACCTTAAATTTTGGGACCAAAACAGTATGTTTTACTCAATATTTACATAGCTAAATTCTATTTCCGAAGCGTCTGTAGCTGTTAAAAGCCACGTTTGCTCATTTTCAGGGTCATCGGAAGAAGAACACTCCGGCGACCAGCACGTGCGCTACCGTTGTACCGTACTGGGCGGCAACCTAGGAAATGTGGTGTGCCGCGTCTACTGCAGGGGTGGCCAATGCAGGGGAGGTTCCTGCCAGTGCCCCAAGTAATGAGCCGACTGCTGGGAGACCGCACTGATCGCTAACATGTCTGCTTCATCAATAAAATATCCAAAACTGTAGCGCTGGCCTGCTGTATATTCTGTTGCTGTTATTATTCACTCAACATTCTTATGCTGAATAAAGAATTTTTACCCGAGGTTGCATCCAGGTAAAAGGCACGGTTTCAGATTGACCAAAAGTGTGCTATTCACTACGCAAAGATCAGAAAAAACCCATCGTAGGGGCGGTGGTAAGTCAATAGATGTGGAGACAGCGGTATGTACGAGGGAGCAGCTTGCATTATTGTATATTATATTTCAACAAAACAGTTCTGCACGTGAGACCTCATCATATTTGGTTGTAGTAATTCCGTGTGACTGGATGACCTGGTGCAATTGTTTGACTTAGGCGTCACTTCGATGTCAGTCGAGTGTATCGAGCTATATGCACGCATGAGGGTGGCACACACTGCTGTCGATTTTGTACCGTAATTTTGCAGCGACAAGTATTGGTTCTGCTCTAACTCAGATGTCGATCAGTTGGGACTATGGGGGCACCGACGGCCGTGGATTCTGTGAGTGTTTTGTAGAGACGTACCCGTGTCACCCCTATCGTCATGGCATAGGGAACGATCCGGTATGAATTCAGGTCACCTAGTGATTCAACAGACAATTACGGCAGAGCATTGAACCACGATATCCTACGTCCTCGCCTGTTACATAACAGTAGCCTGGTACCTTCTCTCTACAGAATAACGCTGATCCATACACGGTCGTGTTTCTCGACTTCAGGAACACATTTGACGGTCTTGCACTGTCAATTAGTGAAAAACATACGAACTTACCGAGTATTGAACCAGATTTGTAACTATATTCAAACCTTCCTTGAAGAGAGAGCTCAACACGTCGCTCTTAATGGAAAGAAGTCGACGGACTTAAAGGTAATTTCACGAGTACGCCAAGGAAGAATGATAGGACGGTTGCTGTTTGCAGTGTATGTAAATTATCTAGTAGAAGTCGTCGGAAGCTCTTGAAGTCTGTTCTGAGATGATGCGGATTATAAGAAAGTAGCAACGCTAGAAGACAGCAACTATTTGCAGAAAATGAACAGCCGGTTGCTGAATTGTGCAGCGTTGGCAGTTGACCCTGAACGAAAATAAATGTAACACATTGGGCATAAATAGGAAAAGAAGTCCACTATTTTTGATGACAAGCTAGCGGAAAAAGTAGCTACGGAAATATCTAGGAGTACTTGTCCGAAGCGACCTTAAGTGCAACGCCCACAAAAACAAATTGTTGGAAAAGCAGATTCCAGGAAGAGATTCACTGGAAGTATCTTAAGCAATTATAATTCATCCACTAAAGACGTGGCTTACGTGGTGCTTGTTCGACCATTTCTGGGGCCCTTATGAGGTTGGACTGATAGAAGAGAAAGAGAAAGTCGAACGAATATCGCGTTTCGTCAGGAGATCGTCTAGTCGGCGCGAGAGCATTACGGAGATGCTGAACAAACTGCAGTGGCAAACCCTACAAGGACAGGTCTACAATCGAAATTCCGACAAAATACTTTCTGGAAAGAGTCGGGCAACACATTACTTCTTGAAACACACATCTTGCGAAATGACAACTACGAGAAAATTCGAGAAATTATAGCTAACACAGACGCTTACCGACAGTCATTCTTCCCACATGCCATTCGTGAAAGGAACAGGGAAGGTGGGATCAGTTAGTGGTACAATAAATACCCGCCGCCACACACCGTTAGATGGCTTGCGACATACGGATGTAGACGAAGAAGGCGATTGTCTCGACGACCGGCTTGCATCTTTCTTCAATCCGAGCTTGTACTCCGACGGGATGTGCAGTTCCAACCTCCTTTCCTTTGCAATGCCAACATTTTTTAATAGCTGATAAACCGTTCCTGTTGGTACGCCCAATAATGTATGAGACTATCACACTCTGTTGCTGCTGAGAAACTGATATATGAGCGAAACTGATGCCTTGATTTCATAATCACTGGACAGTTTGCATCTGCCCAGACGTGTTTTTGGCGGCAACTCATATCCCATGTGTTCTGCGTTACTAAGCAGAGGAATCGCTCACCAGGTTCCATTTGCAGATTACTTATCAGACAACTTCCAGCACTCCGTCCTCAGGCCACGAGTGGCCTACCGGGATCATCCGACCGCCGTGTCATACTCAGGGGAGGATGCGGATAGGAGGGGCATGGGTTCAGCACACCGCTCTCCCGGTCGCTATGATGGTATTCTCGACCGAAGCCGCTACTATTCGGTCGAGTAGCTCCTCAATTGGCATCACGAGGCTGAGTGCACCCCGAAAAATGGTAACAGCGCATGGCGGCCTGGATGGTCACCCATCCAAGTGCCGACCACGCCCGACAGCGCTTATCTTCGGTGATATCACGGGAACCGGTGTATCCACTGCGGCAAGGCCGTTGCCCAGACAACTTCCAGGGGTAACAAAACCAGATTTTCAGTACTTCATACACTGAGGTGACAAAAGTAATGAGATACCGATACACACTTGTATAGATGGCGGTTGTATGGCGTACACAAGGTATAAAAGAGCATTGCATTGGCGGAGGTGTCATTTGTACTCAGGTGACCAATTAAGTGAGGTCTAAGGCGCTGCAGTCAAGGACTGTGTGGCTGGTCCTGGTGGAGGTTCGAGTCCGCCCTCGGGCATGGGTGTGTGTGTTTGTCCTTAGGATAATTTAGGTTAAGTAGTGTGTAAGCTTAGGGACTGATGACCTTATCAGTTAAGTCCAATAAGATTTCACATACATTTGAACATTTGAACAATTAAGTGACTTTGAATGCGGAATGGTAGTTGAAGCTCGAGGCATAGTACATTTCCCTTCGAAAATCATTAACGAATTCAATATTCCGAAATACACAGAGTCAAGAGTGTGCGGAGAACTCCAGATTTCGGATCGTTGCCTCTGAAACGGACAACATATTGGCCAACGGTCTTCACTTGACGACCGAGAATAGTGGCGTTTGCGTAGAGCTGTCAGTGCTAACAGACAAGAACCAGTGCGCGACATAATCGCAAAAAATCGGTGTGGGAAGTAAGACGAACGTATCCGACAGCACAGAGCGGCGAAATTTGGCGTTGAAAATGAAATGAAATGTCGTGTGGAGAGGGCGTCCCGGCAGGTAGACCCGATCGCCTGGTGCAAGTCTGTTGAGGTGACGACACTTCGGCGACTTGCGTGTCGATAAGGATGAAATGATGATGATAAAGACTACACAAACACCCAGTCCCTGCTCGGAGAAGATCTGTAACGCAGCCGGGAATCTAACCCGGGCCCACGGTCATGTCAAGCCGACGCGCTGTCCACTCAGCTACGGTGAAAAGACGCTCGACGTGAGTGCCTTTGCTAACAGCACGACATCGCCTGCACACTCTCCTGGGCTCCTGACCATATCGATTTGACCCTAGATTACTGGAAAACTGTGGCCTGGTCGGAGGAGTCCCGATTTCAGTTGGTAAGAGCTGACGGTAGGGTTCAAGCGTGGCGCAGACCCCACGAAGCCACGTGCCCACCTTTTCAACAAGGCACTGTGCAAACTGGTCGTGGCTCCATAATGGTGTGGGCTGTGTTTACACGGAATGGACTACGTCCTGGTCATGTTCCACTATTCGCAGACCGTTTTCAGCCATTCATGGACTTCATGTTTTCAAACTCCGATGTAGTTTTTATGGGTGCGTTATATCACCAGGTCAGACTTGTCCGCGACCGTTTTGAAGATCATTGCGGATTATTCAAGCGAATGATCTGGCAACCGTGATTGGTCGACATGAATTCCATCGGACAGTTGTGGAGTGTAATCGAGATTTCAGTTCGTGCACAAAATACTGCATCAGTAACACTTTTTCAGTTACGGACGGTTATAGAGGAAACGTGGCTCAATATTTCCGCAAGGGACTTCCGACGACTTGTTGACGTCAAGATTTAAAATGTTGCAGTACTATAATCTAATTATCGAAAGGCCTTGGTAGTCACATGAAAAAAAATTGGTCTTTATCCCAGACTACCCTTTTCGCCATAGCTTTACCTGCATATCTGTTCGACAAATATATTGAATACACCTCCTACTCCCCGATTCTTTCCATCTTATCCTTGCACCTCTATCTCCCAATCTCCACTCTCTCCCTCTCTCTCTTCATCCTCTCCTCCTCTCTTTATCCATTTTCTCCATCCGCCTCTCTTTCATCGTATCTTCCTCATCCCCCTCCCTCTGAACATATCTTCAACACCCGCCCAGCTCTCTTGCTTCATTGTATCTCTGCTTCCCATTTTACCTTTTCCATCTGCCCACTAACCCCTACACCTTCCACCTGCCTCATGTATCTACCGTTCCTTCCCCCCTCTATTCATTTCTTCCTCCTTCTCCTCCTCCTCGCTCTGTTCATTCCCTCTGTCATCCATTTCCAGTCATGCTCCTCAGTACGTGTAGCACCTGCATTTCATCAAAGCAAGCCAATACGACTGTCCCAGCACACCTGTAGGGAAGGTTACACATTGAAGATCATTTATGCGCTCCTGACGTAGAGGACACCATGCAAAGTAGTTGGGTAATGCAGGCTGACACTTCTCCAACACAATACACGTGTCATTCAGAGCAGCCCATACGTCGGAGCCCATAAACCATTTGGTGCTTCTGACATGTATCATACGCATGAGTCCAAAAAACATGTTTTTCGCATTATCTCCGCTCTTCTTGGAGGTAGTAGGTTACAGACCCAACAGTGATAATACTTGTAAGTCCTGCTGTTTTTGTGCCAAATTTGACTGAAATTTATCAAGGGGTTTGGGGGGTGATCCCACAGAGTAAAAGTAGTTCCGAGTGAGGCATATTCATAAGCTAAACAGAGTGGGGAAGTAGATATGGATACACGCACTCTCACCCGTTATGGCTGCTGTTGGTGTTATTCGAAAAGGCTGCTGGTTGTCAGGCTTTCAGCTTCTGTTATGTAAAAAACTACGATTTGAGCCATGGTTAATACTATCGACGTCATTGGATATCATTATCTTCTCCTAATAATTTTAAGTAGAAACAGAAACAAATCCATGGGATATGAAACGCAGAGATTTAAGGAAGGTATAATAACAGTACAACTAATTTTTAAAACAGTATTGTAATATAACAGAAAAAATACTGCAGGTTTTAAAAAATACAGCTGAGTCTGTAACAAACTGTTGGATTTTACTAGATGGTAAATAAGTTGAAATCTTAATATGTTGCAAGCGTTAAAGGTATGACACGTGAAAGCCACTCGGTTGCACATGAGTAAAAACGACGCAAAATGCGAAAAAGAGTTAGTGAACTACTATGTTTTAAACTTCTCAGGTCAAAATTATGTGGTCATCAGAGGATACAATACTAAATATTTGAGTATATGGGACTGAACGTGGGTCAAGGATGGCCATACCCTGAGCGAGAGGGTGCCCCCCTCCTCCGAGTGTCTCAGAGAAAGGAAAAAAAGGTAGTGTAGTCAGTCGTTTTTCTTTCAAGAAAATGATTTAAAAGTTGGTTTATTATGCAGTTTGCAACATGATTGGAACTTGAATTTTTTTGTGATTACTTACAAGGGGCCATTTGCCTTCCAAAATAAAGGATTATTCTAAATGATGTACCCTTTTTCAAAAATTCTTATGTATTCAAGTACAAATCCAAAATGAAAAGAGGAAGTTTCTAAGTTTTTGACGGGCGGTGATAGTTTCAGAAGCGGTAGGTAGTGTTCGCGCGGCAATAGGGCCGCCATTCCGTTTCACTGTCAGTTGTGAGTGAGATGGCGACTGTGGAGCACAAGGTTTTCTGCGTTCTTGAATTCGCGAAAAGTGAGTCGCAAATTGTAGTGCAGCAAGCATCTCGTACCAGAGTAGGTATTGAACCACCAGCTCCCAAAAGCATTAGCCGTTGGTTTAAACAACGTAAACAGACTGGGGGTGTGTGCGAAGGAAAACTCACAGGCCGACCGTGTGTGTCAGAGGATGATGTCCGACGGATTCAAGAAAGTTTAGTGTGCAGTCCCAGTAAGTCTACCAATAGAGCCAGTCGAGACCTTGGAATACCCCAATCATAAGACGGCGTTTGTTGTACAAGCCCTGCCGATTGCAACTTGTGCAGTCTCTCAACCCCAATGACAAAGAGAAGCGTCTCGCATGTTGTGGTTATGTGCTAACAAAGATGGAGGATGACTCATTCGTACAGCATGTAATTTTTAGCGATGAAGCGACGTTCTATCTTAGTGGAAAAGTCAACAGACACAATATTTGTCTGGGGCGTCTTATCGTGGTTCGCACGGCTCCCCCCGTCGGAGGTTCGAGGCCTCCCTCGGGCATGGGTGTGTGTGTGTCGTCCTTAGCGTAAATTAGTTTACGTTAGATTAAGTAGCACGTCAGCCTAAGGAACGATGACCTCGGAACTTTGGTCCCATAGCCCTTATCACCACACAATATTCGTACATCGTGTTTGGAAAATCCACATTCACCATTACAACACGAAAGAGACTCACCGAAGATAAAAGTGTTGTGTGCCATATTCCGTACAAAGGTTTATGGACTATTTTTCCTTACCACCACACAATATTCGTACATCGTGTTTGGAAAATCCACATTCACCATTACAACACGAAAGAGACTCACCGAAGATAAAAGTGTTGTGTGCCATATTCCGTACAAAGGTTTATGGACTATTTTTCTTTGCGGACAGAACTGTAACGGGAATCACGCACCTGGACATGTTGGAACAATGGCTGTTCCCTCGAGTTATGGAAGATTCCTAGGACTTCATTTTCCAACAGGATGGAGCTCCACCTCATTGGCACCGTGATGTACGAAGCTTTTTGAATGACTCCCTTCCTCAGCGCTGGATTGGTCGCAGGGAACTTGAGGACCTGACTCTGCACTTCTGACCACCGAGAATTCCTAATCTTACATCCTTCGACTATTTCTTATTCTGTTATGTGAAGGAAGCTGTTTACGTACCGCCTCTACCAACCACTCTGAACGATCTGCAGAACCGGATCAATACTGCAGTTCAAAGAGTAACAGCAGATACGCTTTCGCGTGTGTGGGACGAGTTTGGCTACCGCCATGATGTGTGCCGTGCAGCCAACGGTGCCCACATTGAACATGTATAAAATTTATCACTTTTCTAACTATTAAATAATTATTAAAAACTAATAAAGTACAAATTATTACGAATCATTGAATATATTAAACTGATATCAAATATTATGAAAAAACTTTGAAATTTTCTCTTTTCATTGGTATAAAGCTTGTTAATTTTGGATTTGTACGTGAATATACACGACGTTTCGAAAATAGGTCCATCATTTAGAATAACCCTGTTTTATAAATACTCCATACACCAGATCCGGTCCCCTTTTACAAAATACGATAATTATGGGCGGCCTTACACGTGGTCTTGAATGAGTACTGCGTGTGTGGCTCGCAATCTGCGAGGTAGCCGCGCGGTCTGAGGGGCTTGTCACGGTCCGCGAGGCTCCCCCTATCTGAGGTTCGAGTCCTCCCTCAGGCATGGGTGTGTATGTTGTCTTAGCGTAAAGTAATTTAAGTTAGATTAAGTAGTGCGTAAGATTAGAGACCTATGACACGGCAGTTTGGTCCCATAAGACCTTACCACTACTACCCTGATGAACAATACGTAGTCGTCTGTGGCACGTCCACGGATGAGTTGGCCACCTCTTAAAATTCATGGCAGATAATTAAATATACAACATTACTGGTTACACGCTCTTGAGTACACACATTTAACTACTTGAATGGGCATTTTTGGCGCCCGCTCATCTGCCTCAGTAGGTAATTCCCCTAGCGCTCCATGACACAGTCACCCAACGAGACTTTCTCACTCATTAAAACTTCTCTTTGTTTAGTTTAGTTTATGGATCGAAACTAAAAAGGGCTAGTGTGAAACAGAACGCAACACAGGAATTTTAATTTCACAAAGTTATGAGTTGTTTCACGTGTTAAATATTTTGAAACATTGTTGCATAAAGAGGAACTTCACATTCTGCAACCAAATAAGATGTCTCTTTTCCTAGACTTCTTCTCGTATATACCAAATGCATCCTTATTAGTCTTACGCTGAAGAGCCAAACAACTGGTACACTAGCCTAATATCACATACGGCCCCCGCGAGCACGCAGAAATGCCGCAACATGACTTGGCATGGACTCGACTAATGTCTGAAGTAGTAGTGGAGGGAACGATACCATGAATGCTGCAGGGCTGTCCATAAATCTGTGAGAGTGGGAGGGGCTGAAGATCTGTTCTGAACAGGACGTTGCAAGGCATCCCAGATATGCTCAATAATGTTCATGTCTGCGGAGTCTGGTGGCCCGCGGAAGTGTTTAAACTCAGAAGAATGTTGCTGGAGCCACTCTGTAGCAATTCTTGACGTGTGATGTGTCGCATTGTCCTGCTGGAATTACCCGAGTCCGTCGGAATGCACAATGGACGTGAATGGATGCAGGTGATCAGACAGGGTGCTTACATACGTGTCATCCATCAGAGTTGTATCTAGATGTATCAGGTGTCGCAAATCATTCCAGCTGAGCACATCTCACACCATTAGAGAGATTTCACTGGTTTGAACAGTCCCCTGATGATACGCAGTGTCCATGCATTCATGAGGTTGCCTCCATACCCTTACTCGTTAGACCAGGCAACATGTTCCAGTCATCAACAGTCCAATGTCAGTGTGAATGGGTCCAGGTGAGGTGTGAAGCTTTGTGTCACGTAGTCATCAAGGGTACAAGAGTAGGCCTTTGGCTCCGAAATCCCATATCGATGTTTCGTTGAATGCGAAACGTCCCCTTAGAAAAATTTATAAGTGACAGTGCTGGTAAACCTTTTACGTTACTTGATTTTCAAACAGCTGAGCAAAACTGAACGTACTCAGACATTTCTCTCTTTACTTATTCTGATCATCACTAAACTGACACAATATTTTTTGTGCAACGCAATCTGACTTTCTATAATTCCTACAAAAGAATGGCCCTGACTAACAATAACCCATACCTTTCATGAATCACTTACCTTACAAAAATTTTCGTTACTCGAACTACTGCAATACAGCGAGCGCCAATACTGCCAGCTAAGTAAAAAGATTCTAACTGTTGAAGGCACTAACTACTGATGGGCATAGTTAGGAAATGAAAGATTTTGATAGAGAACAAACAATGTATTTACCTTAATAGTGTTCAAAAGTCATCATATATATATATATCTATCAATTCATGACATCCATCTTTACAAATTTTCTTTTTCTGGCGGACACACGTCCAGATCGTCCGCTTATAGCAACCTCTCAAAATTCTGGCATCTCTCTCTCCACATCCACCACTGCTGGCGGCTCACCTCCAAATGCACAACGCTACAAGCTGTTCCCATCCAACTGCCAAACACTACAATAGCGAATATTCCAATAATGCCAACCAGCCACAGACTGCACACAGTACAGTCAGTGATTTTCATACAGAGCGCTACGTGGCGTTACCAACATAAAAACCTAAACAGCCTACTTACAAAAGGTTCGCACGCTGACACATCTTGATGGCCCAGCATTTAAATCTGCAGCAATTTGCGGAAGAACTGCACTTCCTTCAAGTTGACTGATTCTTTTCAGTCGTCGTTGGTCCCGTTCTTGCAGGATCCTTTTCCGGCCGCAGCGATGTCGGAGATTTGATGATTTACCAGATTCCTGATATTCACGGTACACTCGTGAAGTGGTCGCACTGGAAAATCCCCACTTCATCGCAACCTCGGAGATGCTGTGTCCTATCGCTCGTGCGCCGACTATAACACCACGTACAAATTCACTTAAACCTTGATAACCTGTCATTGTAGCAGCAGTAACAGATCTAACTACTTCACTAGACACTTGTTATCTTACATAGGCGTTGGCGACTGCAGCGCCGTATTCTGCCTGTTTACATATCTCTCTATTTGAATGCGCATACCTATAACAGTTTCTTTGGAGCTTCAGCGAATATTCCTTGTGGTTGCCCAGAATTCAAGAAATTTCCCTGCTATAAGATGATTTTAGAAATAGGCTTCCAGTGGATGATCCTCGCTGAAGAGAGGATGTGGGCAACTGTTCCCCGAGACCTGTCATGACCTCCACTACGATTTACATATACGTTTATCTTCAAATGTTGAAATTCTTCGTAGCATATCACAAAGACAAAGAAACAAACAGTCGTGTGAAGTTATCACCTCTTTTACGAGAAATTTAAATTTTTTTCATAGTTCTTGATAGATGTGCCGTAGTTCTACAGTTCTTTGTACAAAATGTCAACAGCTCTGCAGAATTTAGCGAAGAAAACAACAGTACTCGTAAAAAATTTGGTATCGAAACCATTCTTTGACGATTTTCGCAAAAAGTAAATGCGTACAACAGTTCTGAAGACAGTTCTGAACAGAGCCCCAGTAGTTCTATTGAAAATCCAAATAACATTTTTTTGTGCAGCTAATAGTTTGCGAGGTAATTGCAATTTAAGGAGAAAATCTTTTCACTTACTGTGAAGTTGGCACCCTTTTTTTCAGAAATGTATAATTTTTTTCAGAGGTCTTGATAGATATGCCATAGTTGTAGAGATCTTTGTACAAAATTTGAATAGTTCTGCAGAAATTAGCGAAGAAAACAACAATACTCGAAAAAATTTTCAAATTGAAACGTTTTTGTCAGTTTTCACAAAAAGTAAATTCGTCCAACAGTTCTGAGAACAGTTCTGAACAGAACCCCAATAGTTCTGTCGAATATCCCAATAATAGTTTTTTGTGCAGCTAATAGGTTACGAGATAATTGCAATTTAAGGAGGAAAGCTCTTCACTTACTGTGAAGTTGGCACCCTTTTTTTCAGAAATATATTTTTTTTCAGAGTTCTTGATAGAAATGCTATAGTTCTAGAGTTCTTTCACCAAAATTTGAATAGTCCTAGAATTAAGCGAAAAAAACAACAATATTCGAAAAAAATTTCCTATCGAAAACATCCTTTGTCAATTTTCGCAAAAAGTAAATTCATGCAACAGTTCTGAACAGAACACCAAGAGCTCTATCGAAAATCCTAATAACATCTTTTTGTGGGGACGACAGTTTATACAGTAACTGCCTTGATGTTAGACACACTGTCTCCACAGAAAAAAATAAATTCGTACAACAGTTTTGATGAACAGTTCTGGATAACACCCCAATACTTCTATCGATAATCATAATAACATTTTTTGTGGTTATAACAGTTTGTAAGATGATTGATTAATTGTGAGGCTCACTTACTGTACAAAAAAATTATGTCTATTCGTACATTCTGATGACAGCTCTGGATAGCATTGTAAGAGTTCTATCGAAAATACTAGTAACATACTCTGTGCAGGTAATTGTTTACGTAGTAACTGCATGTAATAACGAATGCTTATGAGCATTTCCCGTGAAGTTTGCACACGTTTTACGAGAAATATACATTTTTTTCATAGTTCTTGATATGTCTAGATCTAGTGTTCCTTGCTCAAAACACGAATAGTTCTACAGAATTTCGGGAAGAAAACAATAACTCGACAAAATTTTGGTATATATACCGAAAACTACAATAACACTTTTTGTGACGATGACATTATATGAGATAATTAATGTGGGACCCACGTTTGTCATGTAAAAGTAAGAAAATCGTACAAAAGGTCTGATGGCATTTCTTAATAGAACCCTAAGAGTTCTATCGAAAGCTGTAATAACATTTTTTTTGTTGGGATAACAGTTAATGAGATAATATCATTTACGAGAGACCCACATGGTCTACATTATAATAAATTGGCACAACTCTTTTGCTGACAGTTCTGGATAGCACCGAAAGAGTTCTTTTAAAAATCCTCGTAACATTTATATGGTGCCAATAGATGGTGTGTTCACTCTGCGGTGGGTGTGCGCCGATGTGAAACTTAATGGCAGATAAAAACTGTGTGCCGGGGCTGGGTCTCTATCCCCAGCAATATCGTCACAATATCCTGTCTTCCAGGAGTGCTACTTCTGCAATTTTCGTAGGACAACTTCTGCGAAATTTGGATCGCAGGAGTTGAGGTACTGCTGGAAGTACAGCTATGAGGACGGATCGTAAATTCTCACTTTTGTTTTGGAATTATGTGAGAAATAAACAATGCTACAATGTGCAGTGCAGTACACAAGAAGCCCTTTTATCCGGACTAGGTGGGGCCGGATGTAATCCGAATAACCGAAAATCCAGATATATATTCTATTAAATACAAAAAGTCTAAATATTCAGCACTGTACAAATGCCGGTACACCTTCTTAACACTTACTGCAGTAACTGTAGGTGGAAGCGTGGGATGTGCACGTTTAGATGATTCAGAGAGAAAAGGCTCGTCATTGCAAAACAAACAGATGGCTGAAAGAGCAGATACATTCACACGCGCCACTAACCAGATAAGAAAAAAAGAGAAAAATACCAAGGGACACAAAATATGAATCCGGATAAACCGGAAATCCGGATTAGTGAGGACCAAATAAACGAAGTTCTTGTTTACAAATTTCGAACTCCTTATTAATGTTAATACTGTATCCCCTCAACATAATAACACCTCTATCAGTCAGGTACTGAATTAGGATTTTAACATACTACTTAGTTTGTTTGTACAATATACTAATTTAAATATACTTATATTTCTATACACTGTAAAGAATTTTGACTCTCGCTGTAGTGAAACTCATCAAACTTCCACACTTCCTTTCTAACAAATGTTTGCAATAATATTAACGACAGCAATTTCAAATTTATTCCTTACACACAGCACATGTTTTTATGTATCCTAGCGTCTGGTGATGTTGCCACCTAACTTTCATCCATGAGAGTCCTGGGCATATTTTTAGGTATTAGTGGGTCCTGGATGTCATGTGAGCTCAAAACTATTACTGTTTTACGTAATAAAATTCTTCTGGTTCTTCCTGATTCTAAAAATATACACTTCATGTACAGTACCTCGTTATTCTCGTGCTTAAATATCATTTGTTTAATTTGGGCGCCGCAGTTTCCGTAGAACCTCGTTTATGTAATATCTTTGAAGAACCTGTCGATTGTCGTGTGTGCAGGAAAAATGTTTACATGGCATAAAACAAAATCAGAATGCGTTTCAACAGTTGCAATATGTTTTAATGATGGAGTAAAGATTAAACACAATGAGCAGAACAGGAATCAAAACTAGGAACAACATGAAAATTGTGCTGGTATGGGCAGACAGGCAACATGTCACACTAACTGAAAAAGCTGCTGAAAGCATGAAAAAAGAGGCCAGAATAACAAAGAAAAGAAGTAAAACTAAAGAAAATGAAAAGGACACGAAAGTCGTCAACAGGATTATGGAGCAGGAATGGTTTGCAATGTCGTCATTGAGAAGTAAATGACATACAAATCTTTAGTTTCAATTTTCTGTAATCAACGTGTTTGCATTCAGAGATACTGTTACCGGTATCTCATCCACTATTAAAGCTATATAAACAAAGCTATGGACGAATAATAATATAGTGATTGCCTACATACTGAACCACACTGTTCAACAATGGATTGAAAATTTTAAGTTGCAGTATGTCATATGATGTTCTTAAATTATTATGAGAAAAAATTGACTCTAAAAATACATTTTTTTAAATAATCAAAACATGAAACTGGTAAATAACTGGTTTGCTGTTTCAACAAGGTAATAATTCAAAGAATAAAATTTGTTTTTTATATTTCATTTGGAATAGTGTGTATGTACTTTGAACCTAAAATAACAATTACATGTAATTCAGTATATAAGAAAAACATCAATATTCAATCCACAGATTTACAATTTTTTCACCTAGAGCTTACAATATACCAATTCTTTGATAAAAGTTTCATTCCTGAATCTATTGATAGTCTTGTATTATTAAATTTCAAAGTACCAGTAAAAACTACAGGTCGTGATTTACAGGTCCTCTTAACAGCTCCTCTTCAGGATACACTAAAACCCATAAGAAAATACATATGTAGGGAATTCAGTAATAAATAAGCATAGAATTTATGAGGTGTGAAACAACTAAGAAAAATAAGTACAAAAGATATATACATGAAAATTAGGGCATAAAATGCTCTTATTTTAGTAACTAAAACAGGAAGGCTGTGGTTCCAGAAATAAAGGTACTAAGAATTAACATAAGAGCTGTATTTGTAATATTTATATACCAACTTTTAGCAATTGCTTACCTTATAAAGAAGAGTTCCTATATAGGAACTACTTGTTTCGCCTCCTCGGTCTTGTAGCTGCCATCTGAAAATTTTCCTGTCTTGACATACATGAACAGTGTAGAGAAATTATCGTTTCTTTTGAAACTCTCTGTATGTCTATACACGTCATCGTACTGCTTCCAGTAGGCTCCATCGAAGACATATGCCGTGTAGTGTTTGATGGAGCTATTGTAATGAATGGCACCAACGAGAGTGCACTCTTGATTATTTACTACGATTTCTTTCGTGATCGTTTGCAACACACATTTCTTCCTTTGATTCAGAGGAAACTGATCTTCAGTTAGTGGACAAGTTGTTATACTAGTATCTATCATCAAGTAGCATCCGAATTTCTTTTCTTCGACTCCTTCTCCTCTACATTTCTTGCATTTTATGATAGTTTTTAGACCTCCATTTGTTGCATCTACAGCCTCTTGCATGAAGTTATAACCAAGTCTGAAAAGCACATACGTATAAACGGAAATATAATGTAGTTCCACATAGCGTGAATTTAGGCACCTCAGACACGATATCTTTTTGTTGCAAATCGGCATATCTTTTAATATTGTCCCGTGTAAGTCCCCAACATTCGACTCTGCATTCAGAGACAATATTTTTCGAGAGATTACTGCTTTTTTTAGGTACGGTATCACATATAAAATATTAAATCTCTGCTTAAAATGCTGGGAGTTTATAATTATTTTGTCCAAAACATCCAAAGCCAGATCCAAAAATGGATGGCTCACCATTTGAATAGTACTTTTGAAATCATCACTGAGTAATATTGCTTGCATGAATAAGGTCATCGAAGAATCGAAACCGCACGTTCCCTTCAAGTTGTAGGTAGCAGATTTGAATTTGCTTGAGGACCCATTTGGGAACAGTGACGAATTAATGTCTATGAATTTCTTAGTCGAATTCCATTTTGGGCAATCATCTAAGTAGTTTTCTTGCTCTTAGTTTGCATGCTCGATGTGACAATGATTTCATTTTGAAGCTTTTTCAGCATTGCATTCTCCTCCATTTTATTGTTACAGGTCTCTCGGTTTTCTTCTGTTTTCGAACCACAGGATGAAATTTCAGTGACATCCCTGCTGAAGTATGATTCTCGATAGTCTTTTGTGGAGTAAAATATATCTTTAGAGTTCAAATTCGGCAGTAAATTATAATCTGGAGAGCACTGAAAACACACACTATCACTCTTTACTGAGAGACTGTTGTTCTCCGTATACATAACAAGTGAGCTCGACGTAGGAGAAAACATGTATTCAAAACTATTAAAAATTTTGTTTAACTCTGTCTCATTGCCATCTTCGTGTTGCGTCTCACTCCGTAGGGTATTGTTCAGTGTGCTCTCAGAATTATCGAGTATATGATTGCTTTTGGGGTTTGTTAACTTCAGCTTCTTATTTTTTCCTCTCCAGTTTTCTTCTTCATGGCGAGTCAGTGATGCTTCAGGTGGTTTGTGCTTCACAGCTTGCCTTGAATCTTGTTTTTCCATCATAAGTGGCGCTAACAGTTTTGTTTCCTCATGCAGCCACTTCAAATGTTGAAAAATGAATTTGTCAGCTCGTAAAGGCAGCTTGTCAAAGTCCATTGTCTTTAATTTTGAAAATTGTCCATCAGTCGCAGCTGACGAACGAATAGATAAAGGAATATGGAAAGAAGGACACATAACAGGTGTCCACAGTGGTATATAATACATCAACTCTTTCAGGATCCCTGCAACATAGGAATGTTGTACAGATTCACATCAAAGAGACTGTCATCCTTAGCCTGATCCGCGATGACTTCAGCTTCATTGTAGATACATTTTGCCCTATACATCCATGCGTTTGCGGTAGTTTGCTTAGAGTTCAAAATTGATTCCTTAAGACAGTCATCACTGATTTCAACATTGTCAGTTTTCTTGTCAACATCTTTCTTTTCATCGCTATATGAATGAAGTGGACCACCTCTGATTGTGTTATCAAGATGTCGCTGATGTTCCATTGATGAATATTCTTGACCACACTCTTCAATACCAAGATGTTCACTCAACGCAACAACCAAAAGCGAGCGCAAAGCACTTTCAATTTCACGAAAATCTGTCATCATGTAAATATGGGCTAAAACTCGAAGATAAAGTTGTTTGACTTGTGATTTAGCTCTTGAGAACCATTTGCATCTCGAAATCATGGCTATAAAATGGTATAAACCTATTCTCAAACAATACGAGGGTAGAATTACTCTTTCATGCAAAACAATCTGACTATAAAACCTATTCAAATAATCTGTTAAGTCCGAGCAATTGGCTATTGCTCTAGAAATGGCAACCAACAAAGCCTTACCAAAATCAGTTACCATGATTTTTGGTTTGGGTGCTCCAGATTTCCATAAAGAAAAATGACAAGAATGATGCGTCTTGCCTACAGGATATCATCAGATAAATTGGGCAACTGATTGATGATCGATTGATGATATTTGGATCATTACTAGTGACGTTTACTTCGCGGATGCACATGTACTGATACAGGTATATGTACTTTGACCTAATTTCCACACAGTCAGCCCCGTTTGAGAGATCTCCAAATCGTGAAATAACTCGAAATGCAACGCCACCTGTAGCACCCTCGGAGAACATGTTACAGTAGACAAGAAGCTCGGAGGATTCTGTAGGAGGTTCAGTTTTCGCCAATATGTACCTATCAAAACAAACAAGTATGGATTTAAAATCTATGCTTTTGTGGATTCTTAAGTATTTTACCTGTACAATTTGGAAATATACGCTGTGTTGCAACCATCAGGATTTACCAACTGAGCAATAAACATTTTTATGTTGTTCTGTGATTGTGTAAACCTATATATGAGTCAGGTAGAAATGTAAAAGCGGACAACTGGTTTACTAGTATTGGAATGATAATAGAGCTATGAAGGGAGAACTTTTCTTTTGTTGGCACGATGAAGAAAAACAAGCGTGAGATTTCTCTAGAGTTGGCTATCAGTAAAAGAAGGGCTGCCCACAGTTCCTTTTTTGTCTTCCACAAAACAGAAATCTAGTTTCCTTCGTAGCTAAAAAGGGGAAGTGTGTGATCCTGGCATCACATTTACATGAAGATAATTCGATAGATGCTGACACTGTAGATAAACGGAAGCCATCCATTGTAAATTTTACAATAGCGTCAAGTGTGGTATTTTCACAGCGGATAAGCTGAATGCTTTGTACAACGCTGCAAGAAATGTGCGCCGTTAGTCAATGGTTATATTTTTGTAATGATCAATATGGTTGGAATCTATGCAAAAGTGATTTATTGGGGCAACAGTGAGAATTGTATCAGAAGGAAAGGGTTCCTGAATCAGCTATGTTATACATTGTTGTTTTCTTTGCTATATTCTAGAGAACTATTCAAATTTTGTACAAAGAACTCTAGAACTATGGCATATCCATCAAGAAATCTGCAAAAAATATACATTTGTGAAGAAAAGGGTGCCAACTTCACAGTAAGTGAAAAAATTTTCTCCTTAAATTGCAATTATCTTGTAAACTATTAGCTGCAAAAAAAATGTTATTTGAATTTTCGATAGTACTCTTGGTGTTCTGTTCTGCACTGTCCTCAGAACTGTTATACGAAATTACTTTTTGCGAAAATTGACAAAGAATGTTTTCGATACGAAAATTTTTTCGAGTATTGTTGTTTTCTTCGTTGCATTCTGCAGAACTATTGAAATTTAGTGCAAAGAACTTTAGATCTATGGCATATCTAACAAGAACTATGAAAAATATGTACATTTCTCTAAAAAGGGTTGCCAACTTCACACGAGTGAAACAAACGCACGTCTGTTAACTGGGCAATGAACAGTTGTCAGCTGCAGCGCAGAACAATCGTAGATCGCATACGTAGGCAGAAGTTGCAAAAGGCACGAAAAGTTTAGCATTAAAACAACGAATTCGAAGCAGAACTGTGGATCTAAGGAAAAAAGAAGAAGTAAACAGACTCTAGTACCTGTAACAGCACCGCCAAAAATGAGTTTGTACGACAGATTGGTAACATTTGGGAACCTAGTTGGTCCTTAAGCAAAGCAAATGTAGGCGTTCCGTATAACAAATTTTTATGAAACAATTGAATGAAGAAACACAACATATAAAATAAATCAAAACTAAAATTAATGACAAACATACGTCTACACATTCACCTTCTCTTGAAGCTATTGTCTTGTATTGGCATCAGCGAACACCATTCTGACTACTTGGAAATCTACAAATTCAGCTAGTCCATGTTCAGTCCACACCTTTGCCAGCTAGCACTGTAGTGCGTCGCCCACTGCTGACCACAGATAAGCTTAGAACAGTTTAACCCTCGCAAAACTCGTTTTCCACTTGCACTGTCATACAATACTTCTAGATAAGCTCAAGTACTGTGGTATGAATGGGACAGTGCTCAAATGGTTTAAATCATACCTACCTGGAAGAGTGCAGAAAGCTGAAATAAACAGTTCACATAATATGCAAAAACTGGTGATTTCTCAAGCTTGGGAACAATCACGAATGGGATGCCGCAAGGTTCGGCCTTGGGTCCTCTGCTGTTCCTAATATATGTTAATGACTTGCCATTCTATATTCACGAAGGTGCAAAGCTGGTACTTTTTGCCGATGATACAAGTATAGCTATCACACCCGACAGACAAGAATTAGCTGGTGAAATTGTAAAGATGTTTTTCAGAAAATTATTAAGTGGTTCTCTGCAAATGGGCTCTCATTAAACTTCGACAAAACAAAATATATTCAGTTCCACACAGTCAATGGAATGACACCATTAATAAATATAGACTTCGATCAGAAATCTGTGGCTAAGGTAGAATATTCGAAATTTCTAGGTGTATGCATTTATGAGGGGTTGAACTGGAAAAAAAACACACTGAGGATCTGCTGAAACGTTTGAATTCAGCTACTTATGCTATTAGGGTCATTGCAAATTTTGGCGATATACATCTGAGTAAATTAGCTTACCACGCCTATTTTCATTCTCTGCTTTCGTATGGCATCATATTATGAGGTAACTCATCATTGAATAAAAGAGTGTTCATTGCCCAAAAGCGTGTAATCAGAATAATTGCTGGAGCTCATCCAAGATTATCCTGCAGACACTTATTTAAAGAGCTAGAAATCTTCACTGTAGCCTCACAATATATATATTCACTTATGAAATTTGTTATTAACAATCCGAACGAATTCAAAAGTAATAGCAGTGTACATGGCTACAACACTAGGAGAAAGGATTTTCTTCACTACTCAGGGTTAAATCTGACTTTGGCTCAGAAGGGGGTAAATTATGCTGCCACAAAAGTCTTTGGTCACTTACCTAATAGCATCAAAAGTCTGACAGATAGCCATATAGCATTTAAAAGGGAATTAAAAGAATTTATTAATGGCAACCCCTTCTACGCATTGGATGAGTTTTTGGATATAGTAAGTGAGTAATTTCCCAACCCCCACAAAAAAAATATTGAGTGTCATGTAATATTTTGTCTAATGTAATATCTTGTATATACACCTTTTATTAACCTGACACGTTCCACATCATTACGAAGTGTCGTATTCATGATCTATGGAACAAGTACTAATCTAATCTAATTTAATCTAATCTCTGTTGTGTTAGAAAAATTCGTAAGGTTGGGTGCAAAGCCATGTTCTTGTATTAGTCTCGAGGTTCTAATTGATGTGTTACGAGGCCTTACCAACAATGAGACCGATTGAAGTTCATCTTTAAAGTCGACAAGGTTGATGTCCTTAGCCCGTCGGTAACTAAAATTTTTGCACAGTTGGGAAAACTTGTGACTTAGAACGTCAGGTGACATGTTTTTAATTTTGCTAAAGTCGTACAAAAAATCAACGAGTTCTCTTTGACGTATACACTGTTGAAATCCCTAATTGAGAGCACGTTATTTATAACATCCAGCATTTTAAAGTAAAATTCTATTTCGTACTGCATTTCTGGATCTTAAATTTTCTCATCTTCTCCCTCAAACTGTATCTGTTTCTTCTTTCGTCTCTATTTTGCACACCTACGGTAGGATTTTTTACATCGAGTTGGGTGGCCAGTTTCTTAGCGTGCAGTAAGTAATCTTGGAATGTGTGAAATACTCTCTTGTCTTTTCGATTAACTAAACAGCTTTCAATATAAACTGTCGGGAAAAACAACACACTTTTAGAGGTTTCCAGTTCTCGCAAGATTTATTGTTGCAACAGTGCATATGGAGTACATGAAATGATTACATTTACAGATCAACAGCGCAAGCGGTTCTGAAGTACCAGGTATCGATCCATGCTGAAACAACCAGTGTACGTGGTGTATCTTGTGCGGGTGACATTACATGCGCTGACACTGGCATCCAGTCATTGGTACAGATGGCGAATACTGTCCTGGGATACGTTATGCCAAGCCTGCTCGACCTGTTCACGTAGTTCTGTAAGAGTTGTTGGGTGACGAGTCGCATAAGTCACTTCTCGTCCTATCATATATGACACGTGTTCGATGGAGACGTTCTGGACAGGGATGTTGCTGAACGTCTTGCAGAGCACGTTGAGTTTCACGAGCAATGGTTGGGTGAGTATTATCCTGTTGGAACAACACATCACCTTCCTGTTGCATAAAAGCCAAATTTTGCAAGTGTCGAGTGCTGGTTAGCATCCCCTCCAGAAACACCATAGGTGAACGAGAGTTGCAGCTTATTGCAACCCAGACCACAAGGCACTCTACAAGAAAGCGCTTACTAAGTCTGCGTCGTACGCGCAAACGACCACCACTTGTGTGCAGGCAGAATCTGCTTTCATTGCTGAAGACCACAGCACACTGTTCCGTCTCTCCACATGATCATTTGACGGCACCAGTTGAGGCGTGCTCCTCGATGCTGTGATGTGAGTGGAAGACGTCGTCATTTTGATCAAAATCGAATTCGTCTTTCCAGGTGCGTTATTTTTTTCTGGCAGTGTATATGGGGTACTACTCTGTAGATTTTTGATGAAAGACTTACTATAGAATAGTACATCATGCCATATTGCCCCTGAAGAAAGGAACGTAAAATCACGGATAAGGTTTGCCAAAGAGCGAGCCTTATTTTCAACCATTCTGTCCGCTTTTTCGTCTTCGCTTATTTCAACCAGTGCACTTGTGCTATATTATATGTAGGAGAGGTCACTGCGTCAGTCCTACCCTCTTGTTGTACTCAGTGGCTTCAACTTTAGGGCAATTATATGACCGTTAAAGACTCCGAAACATCATTTATAACTACATCCAGAGATGACTAATGCAGGGAACAAAAAGTGCCTTAGGGTTTACATATAAAATCTGCCTCGCGTTCCTGTGTTCTTGCCTTTCATATTAAACCTTTGTCATAAAGTTACCCACTCATGTCTTCCAAAGGTATTTTGATTTCCTCAAACTGTTTTAAACCTCTGTAAGACACACAGACCAGGTGTGTCTCTTATAGGAACACAGCTACGAAAATGTTCACTAATATTTATATCACAAGTGTGAACATCAGCTGAATTCACATTAACGAAACGCACCCTTACTGTCATATGCTCAGCACCAGAACTATGTGGTGTACAGTCCAAAATTACACAATAATCGTTAGCTGCTTTCAGTAAAGACACAATTTCAATTTTTTATGGAGAAAGTGAATTATTTAATTTTGTATGTCTTTAACAGAGAATGATGAGACTTGGTTTCACTACGTGTTGTTCTCATTATATGTTCCCCGATTACTGAATCAAATTTTACAAGCAAGTCGACCAACATTAAGAAATTCCCATTGTTGAAATACCTAGTACGGGGAGTTATACTTTAGTCAAAAACTGAATAATTGCTGTAAGGTATTCGATTATAACTTTCGAATTCCGGGTTTCCACATTTAATATCTGCAGAGTTCCTGTATCTGCAGTATTGGCAGGTTTTAATCTTCTGGAGAGATCTTCCCAACTGTGGTGCTATTATAAGTGCACTTGAGTCTTACCATGGCTACCTGATATCTCAGAAATGTTCCACCAATTACTGTGACCACCTGAAATCAGCGAGATTTTAATGTTGGAAAGGAGATAGCAGCAGAGACGAAAAACATCTACACTTTTCGAATAAACTAACCATTGGCTCTGAACAATTTTACAATTGCACAAACCGCAGTTGTAATTTTTAGTAATAAAGCGACGATTATAATGAACCTTAGTACGGCTATCGAATGCGATTATTTGTTCTAGAAGGACTCTTGACTAAGTTTGTCCTAACAGAATCATCTATTTTGTCATGTAATTTTGAGGAATCCGCATCAACTACACTTGCTAGAATGCACTGCAACAGTTTCTCACACAGTGTGCCATTTACTCTGCGACACTGATGGTACATCTTCACCTACCGAAGACTGATTTATGTCTGCATCTGCATTCGTGTATGGGTCATCCTCATCGAAACTTTCTTAATTTAAAAAAAAAAAAAATATGTAACGAAAATTTCAATTTTTTGTCTACATTTTGTCTATCACCTCGGCTTTTCCTATACTGACCGCCTGAGAGGTGCTTCCTGTCGTCATTCATTGTAAGAGTTTACAGCATTTGCAATATAACCTAACGAAGACATGTCACGTCACAGTGAGAAAGCTTTTGCACAATAAACCTCTAGTACCTGGACACTGCCACAATGCACAAATATTAACTTTTTACACAATCATTGCTGTCGTCTTTACTGGACACCTTACAACAGGAATAATAAGATCGGAGACGGAATCTTCTTCACCTACATGATTATTGTTCGAAGTTAAACATGTTTCTAAAAGGCACAGGACGTACAGACCAATATCAACGACACAAACCACAGTTCGACCACTGTAAACTCTTACAATCAATGACAACTGTAACAACCAGCACAGCTGTGTCGGCGGTATCGTCGGCGCTTCTGATGTACAAAGTCTTATGTATAAATGCTTTATTTGTTGGAAAAAGTGTATAAATATCCAGTGCCTATTTAGTGGGTCCATAGTACCTTAAAGGAAAAACGGCTGTGGCCGGATATCAAGAAGGTGTGCTTTTCTACATGCTACGACCACGATTTATGGCTCAAAACAAGCAGTTTTGGAAACAGTTTCATTTACTGTAGCGAAATGCCACAGTTAACCTTTATTGTGCTGCTTTGTTGGTAGTTTCAAGAAAGAACGCGTGAACTTAAAAAGTATATACTGTTTCTATAACTTTTTAAGATTATACTGTTCAATTCAGCTTGTATTTCTGCTAATAAATACTTAAGCACTAAAGGAATCAATTTTGTTTGCATATATGCGATAACGAATAGTAATGCTCGCACCCACACTCGAACCATAACAACTTAGTATTTATTTCATTCTTTCTTCTAGTTTCTCGTGTTAGTTTGAGTGATGTAAAAGAGTTGTTTTCGTATTTTGAAAATGGGCGACATGAAGTGATGAATTACGAAGAATTTGCGCCTCTAGAACGTCCGTCTGTCAGTGAAAATGGCTTGCATTTCAATGATTCGCATGAATGCCTACTATAAATGTAAATAATCTGGAATCTGCAGATAGCGACAGCGCCCTACGACTATTAAAGGAGTTAAAAATAAATAAAATAATTTTTTGGTCGTTGATAATAGTTGATGTACCGTACTACAAATTACTGAAAACCCAGCCAAGATACAGAAAAATCGAATCATTTGGAAAAAACAAAGTGCTTCACTTCATAATGAACCAGATGTTGGAGCACCTAGAGAGGTTGTGACTAGCCGTGTAAGGAAAATTCCACGGGACCAGAACTACAAAATCTTTGCTGACGGATGTTATACCCCACTAGAGCTGGTTGTATGTCTGTTCAAGTTAAGAATTCAATGTATAGGAACTGTCCAAAGGAATAGAATACCAAATTATAAATTTCAAAGTGACAAGGATCTGAAGAAAGAAATACATGAGTAATCTGAGGAATAAATTACTACCGTTGACAAAATGGGCATTTTCTCCATTTTGTATAATGACAATAGTATGTTTGTTTTCTGTCTACTTTTGTCCGAAAAACGGAGCGGCAACGCTCCAACAGGTCGTGGTGAGCGGGCGCGGACCGCAGGGGGAACGCTTGGTACCCCAGACCGTAGATGAAACCCCCAGGAGCGGGTTTGGTGGGCGCGGACCGCAGAGGGAACGCCTAGAACCGCAGCGGACGGAAAACGGAGCAGCAACGCTCCAGCAGGTCGCAGGGAATGGGCGCGGACCACAGAGGAAGCGCCTGCAGCCGTTGGTGGAGGGGGAAGGCCATAGGCAAAAATACTGGACCAGGTCCACTCGAGGAACAGTCTCAGGTCGCACCTGACGAAGGTCACGAGCTACGTGACCGAAATATCGTGCAAGTACGACGCTAATATCCGGCAGAACACCCGACAACCCAAGATGTCAACAATGTATTTACCTTAATAGTGTTCAAAAGTCATAATAAATATATCAGTTCATGTCATCCAGTCTTACAAATTTACTCTGATGGACACACGTCCAGATCATCCGCTCTCAAAATTCCGCCATCTCTCTCCCCACACCCACCACTGCTGGCGGCTCACCTCCAACTGCGCAACGCTACGCGCTGTTAACAGCCAACTGCCCAACACTACAATAGCTAATATTACAACAATGCTAACCAGCCACAGACTGCACACAGCACAGCCAGTGACTTTCATACCGAGCGCTACGTGGCGTTACCAATATAAAAACCTAAACAGCCTACTTACAACTTGTCCCAAGCCCATTTTCTGCGCTAGCCTTTTCCTCTACTCCTTCCCCTACAACTGCCATACAGTTCCCCCTGACTATTAGATTCTCACCTCCCTTTACGTACTGTATTACCCATTCAATATCTCCATACACTTTTTCTGTCTCTTCATCTTCAGCTTGTGATGTCGCCATATATACCTGAACTACAGTTGTCGGTGTTGGTTTGCTGTCGCTTCTTATGAGAAATAACTGTTCACAGTAACAAACTTTCTGCCTCACCTTCCTATTCATAAAGAATGCTACTCCCTTTATATCATTTTCTGCTGCTGTTACTACGCTATTCTTTGTCTTTCTTCCATTTCACTTCACCGTCCCCTACTGATCTAGATTGAGCCATTGCATTTCCCTTTTCAGATTTTCTAGCTTCCCTACCAAGTTCGAGCTAACATTCTACGTCCCTACTCGTTAGCCTTCCGGAGATCCGAATGGGGGACTACTCCAGAATCTTTTGTCAATGGAGAGATCATCAGGACACTTTTTCAGTTTCACACCACAAGTCCTGTGGGTACACATAATGTTCTTAATGCAGTGGTTTCCATTGCTTTCTGCATTCTCATGCCGTTGATCATTGCTGATTCTTGTGCCTTTAGAGGCAGTTTACCACCTCAAGGACAAAATAGCGCCCTGAACCTCTGTCCACACCTCCACTTTGACATGACCGTTGGTAGAATGAGGGTGACTTCTTATGCCGGAAGTCTTCGGCAGCCAGTGTTGATCATTAATCAAAATTTAAGCGGTGGCGTGTTTCGAACGCGGGACCTAGGACGTTTTGATTACTAATCAAAGACGCTACCCTCTTTTTTTTTCTTTTTCAACCTCATTTTTGATCGTAATCGCTCGTTGCATTTGTTCCGGTCGGACGTCCCGTTAAAGTTCATAGTTAATCCATTGAAGCAGTTTTTTTTTTTTTTTATTACAGAGAGCAGCTATCGCTGTGATCGAACACGTTGAGCTACCGTTCCAGAAATCCTGTACTATGCGTCCACATTCCTTCATATGAGAGGAATATTTCCTCCATAATTAATCCTCCATAATATGCACGATAAAGCTGTATTATCTATGGTAGTGCAGGATGATCGTAGAGGATTTGCTTTTTTCCTTTAATTCTAAAATAGATGATGATACTTCATTTGTCTGGTAGTTGGCAAGGAGTGGAATTATGGCCCAGTGATTTCCATCAGCCTCAGAAGGCGAAACGAATCACTGTATTAGAAATGCACGCTTAAGACGATGCTTGCGTGCTGTAGGTTAGTGACTGCACAGTCTTCGCCGCAGAGGCGAATACGCATATGGAGCTTTCTGCAAAAGGAACCCTACCCACAAAACTTTGTGTGCCTCGTAACGATAACATATAGCTGTTGTGTAGGAGCCACAGGACGCCTCTACAGGCGAGTGTTTTGTCTCATGCCGTCAGGCCGCTGGCATCACGATCCTAAACAATGCGAAAGGAAGTTTGCAGAGAGTTTTGGTGGGACGGCTTTTGGTTGGTCAGCGTCCGCACCATTGGGAGTGGCAGTTTGCCATAGGTCGGTGTTCGCAACTTTTTGGAATGTGGAGCTGTCATAGGTCGGTGCTCTTCCAAAAGGTGTCGCTGAACCTTCGAGAGTGAAATTGTTAGAAGTTTTCTGATTGGGAGAAAAAGATACGTGGTCTCAGACTTCCATAAACTGAAGGTTTTTGTGGGCTCACACCATTGAGGAGAAGGAGCACGAGCTTACAGAGATTCGATGCTCAGAGTTCGGCAGAGGCGGTTGTCTGGAACTGTAGAGGAGAAGTTAATTTGGCTTTAACAGTTCAGAGAACAGTCAGCAGTTTACGGGAGAGCAGATGGGCCGCACTGTGCCGGAGTTCATCTCCGCCTATGACCTCACCATGCCTCATTTCACGCAACTGATTTAAGCAGCGAAACGGCGTACGAAAATCGTATAGAATGATAGGTGTACTGTTTGATGTTAATTGATCAGTCATTGTTAAGGTAACTTCTCGTCCTCGATTTTGCTGTTTGGACTTCTCATTCATTTATTCACTAACTTTCCAATAGAATCATCACCACCAATTTAATTTTGCGATTAATAGTCAGTCGCCAAGGGGGGGCACGTTTCTTATCCATTTGGTTTATTCTCTTAGAATATTTCTGGTACCTTCCTGTCCGATTATCTGTATTTCCGATTATATGCACTCTTTCTCACGTAATGAATTATTCGATATCGAGCTTGGACGGCTTATCAATGGAAACGTGCAGCCTGGTCAGATGAATCACGTTCCTTATTACACCATATAGTAGTCATATCCGGGTACACCGTCATCCAGGTGAGTATCTGCTATAAACACGAACCGTACCTCGGATGGAGGCCGACGTGGGCAGTATTTTGTCTTAGGGGGCCTTTACCTGGCCTTCAGTGGGACCCGTGGTAGTAACGAAAGGCACCAGGCTGCTGTGGACTACATGAACATATTTTTGGAACACCTGTATCGGTACACGTTTAATGTCTCCGCCAGCAGGGTAACTGACTGTAGCACAAGGCCAGAATCGTGAGATAGTGGTTGAAGAGCATGATAGTGAAATCAGGATGACGTTTCGGCTACCACATTCAACTTATCCGAACCCGATGGAACACTTGCGGCCTCTGGGACGCCACTGGTGCCACAAACCACAGGCCCTTAATGTACGGGATCTGTATAACCTGCGCGTGGTCATCTGGTGTCACATACTTCAGGAACCCACCTAGCACTTGCCGAATTCATGTGACACAAAACCATTGCTGCACTGCAGTCCAAATGTTGATGATAACGCTGTTAATCAGGTGGTTGTAGTGGCACAAAATGCTTTTAAATCCTCCTCGGACGAATGTTGACGTGACTCCATTAGTAAGTGAAAAGGTGATTCCTTGATCCATTCTTGTTCATTTCGAATCAGAGCTCCAATTACCTCGATATAGGCCGCATTTTTTGCACCAACCACACTGTCTACCTTCCTAGAAATTACTTTAGTGTATCGTAATCACTAACTACATTCTAGTAGATAAGCACTTGATATTCCGCCTTGTGAGCCTACGAAACAATCACAATCTTATGTAAAACGTGAAGCGGACATACCTTCGCTCTTATGCTCTTACTTTTATTTAGCTTTTGTGAAACTGGGCAGAGGACATCTGTTATGTGCAACATCTATTCATCATGGATTTAGAAGGAATGTCAATGCTGCTGAGTATAACTTTACAGTTCTTACAAATGTTGCTTGCAACAGCTATAAATTCTGACACGTGCAGCGCACGCAGGATATACGAAAAAAGCCACCCGTAATCACACTTTCTAGCCTTTAGTTTTTAGAAATTATTACATTCAGATTAAAGGAAAAGTGAGCTGTCAGTCGTCAAGTAACTGTATTGGGCTTGAGAAACTCTTTACTAGAACTGGGGAAATCCCCTGTCACGCACTTACTACGACTAGGGAAATTCCCTGTCAGACACGAAGGGGCACACAATACTATCGTAGTCGTAAAGGCGTTTGTGGAAGTCGTAGTGCCACAAAACTTAAGTCGTAATTGTAAGGGGAATCCTCTCTCAGTAGGGTTTCCATTTCTACCTCTGTATATAAACATACGGTCGCCGGAAAGCCAGTGTTGACAACGAAATTGTTTGGCGGCGTTTACTGACATCCGTTCTGCATGCGCCATGGCAGCGATGACGAGAATCTCTGTCGCCTGTATTCTTCTCGTTCTTGTCAGCCTCAGTGCTATGACTTCTGCAGTGCCAGGTAAACTCCGATCTCATAAGAAATATGTGACTATTTTCATAGCATCGCTTGTCAAGTTAATTTTTCCCAACTGTTGTTTGCTTCACGCATGCACTACTGTGCACAAAATTTCCGGGAGATCACCACTGACCATTACAGAAACGCGCCATGTAACTAAAAGCATGTATGACCTATTTCCGCTACTAGTAAATTTTTAGTTAATGGAGGAAACCTATCACTGAATTTTTGTATTCTGAAGGCAGAGTTTATATTCACTTTCCATATTACCTTTACTTTCTCTAGTACCGCAGAAAGCATTTCTCTGACTTAAGAGAGTGATGTGACGCACGACATACGCTCTAGTTTTTTCCAAAAATGCTCATTTATGTGCAGGCTCTAAGTAAAGCAGTTAGCTAGAATGTCTAGCCCGTGCAGACAAGTTTATTTTGAATGTACTTTTCGGTAAGTAGTATTATTATGCTGTATATGGAGCATGTTATTATCTAAATAGAAATATAGGTATTAGTTTTACATTCGACTAACACTAACAGACTGAGTGTAGGACAGTCTGCAGCATAATTAACTGCTGCCGTAATATATTCCGCTAAATATCCGTCACCAAGTATGTCAACACAAAGCTATCTGAGTTTATTACCACTTCTGTCACCCAGTGCATATGCAGGACGGGGGCTTCGAGGGAATCTTTCGGCATCCTTAAGTCTTTACTACCTTATTTAAGGACTGATTGGATTACTTCCAGGAAGACAACGACCAACCATGGAAAAATATTTTAAGCATGACTGTGTTTGCTGTTTGTCAGTCGTAGGTATATTCCAGTTTTGTCTATCTGCAGTCTGCACTAACTTTTTAACGGATGTCATCAACCGCGTTTGACGACTGTTCGGCTGGAATAGGAAGAAGGAAGTTTTGGTTACAGATTTGTTTCTTAAATATTCACTTACTTTATTTTCGCCGTCTGAACTGGACACAGAATGATATTCAATTTTTTGATTGCAGTACTTCTTGTTGAAGTACGACCTTCGTCGTCATATACTAATGATCTTAAAGACAAGGTAATTAAATTTATGGTTGTTACAAAGTCGTGATGAACAAAACAACTGAGAAGTATTAGTACTTTATGGATTGTCACATTCCTTACAAACTTGTGCTCTTCATCTATGCATATTTGCACCACAAATCCTTCATAATCGTTTCAGTATAATCTAATCATTGTCTGAGTGTTGCGGGAATAACGGTAACACCTGGTACACTGAAACGTGTTCTTCGACACGGAATTTCAAACGGTTCGCAGCGTATGGAAGGTGTTTTAGGAGAATAGCAAATACTTTAGGATGTGGTAGTATAGATTAATTTGAATAAAACATCCCTTATTACATATATATGATTTTTAATGATTATGGAGTTATAGGTGTTGGAATGTAACCCAAACAAATACTAACAGAAAATATTAAGGGAAGTAGTGCATATTTTCATAAATTCCACCAGTGACCAGTGCCCTTGCGAAATCTCTTGATAATCCAGGTGTAGCTCTTCTGAGGACGTCTTGACGTTCTTTTCTGACTATTCAAAAACCGAATGATCAGTTCGTCTGTTTCCTTTTTCTTTGTAGACTTGGCCTTTAAACCGTCCTCACAAGCAAAAATCCGTGGACCTTGGTGAGCAAAAACGAATACGTGATTCTCAATCTAGGGTCCGGGGAACGCTTGGGGAACGCTAGGTTTAGATTATGTGTGACCTGACGACTAGAATGAGTAGAGAGTCCGCCACTCTAGAAGGACACACCCAACCTTGTAGCCAAGGGTATCCCTTTTAACAATGCTGGAAACTCGTTTTCACGATAGCCTAGACAATGCGGATGCGGTAACACAACAGGCCTAATCAACTGGTTGTCTGTCATATCACACAAGCACATTTATGTTAATGAACACAGGTTTTCATCGGACCACCGATGTGAGTTACGAACATAATCCATACCGTCACGAGTGAAAGTGACGTGATCGGTAAACAGTAACAATGGCAATACTCGGCGATCTGCAGCCAACGAAAAAATCGTAGTGGTCCACCCTCATTTCCTTCTCGATCGTGTTGAATCCGCCATAAATGATAAGGATCGAGACTGTCCGCCATGTTGTTGTGTGGAACACCTCCAGGTACAGAAATTCTGCATGTGACTGTTCAGGGGCGACATTCTGCAACTGAATAACGTTTTGTAAATCATCCACATTCTGTTCATTTGCACGGTCAGGTGAGGTATTTCTGCTGGGCCTTGCTCCTGTCGATTTCAGTTTAGTGAAAACACGAGTAAACACTCCTGAATGTGGTACTCTGTGGTTAGGAAATCATCTACAGTATTAAAATGTGTTATGTATGGATAAAAGTTTTCAAACATGTCAGTCGCCTGATCATCAAAGTACTGTGACCATCTCACAGTGAGTCGCTAGACGACTTGACGGCGGTCAAGGTACAATGAAAACCGAACCATCACAAAAAGCAACTGGTAGCAGTTATTATAGCAAACAGTGCACCTTATTCTCTAAAAATAGCAGTAGTGTTTCCATTACGAAACCTACTCACAAATATCGAATCGGCATAGTCAGCATTTGTAAGCAAATGCAGCACACTTATACGATACGACATACACAGACGGAAAAAAATCTCAACACTAAAAAATAATTAATGTAGAGTAATGAAATTTCGGGAATACGTGACATATATAAGTGATTAACATTGCAGGCTCACAGATTACCATAAGCACGAGATAATCTACTGCAAATGTGCAATGCTGGTAGATTAATAACTAGTGTATCTGCCAGAACGTTGAATGCAAACATGCAAACGTGCATGCATTGTGCTGTACAGGTGCCGGATGTCAGCTTGTGGGATAGAGTTCCATGCCTGTTGTATTTGGTCGGCCAATGTAAGACGGGTAATGCAGCTTGTGGATGACACTGGACTTGTTGTCTGGTGGTGTCTCGTATGTGCCCGCTTGCAGACAGATCTGGGAATCAAGTAGGCCAAGACGTGTCGACAGTCTGTGGAGCATGTTGGGTTACAAGAACCATATATGGACGAGCGTTATCTTGCTGGAAAACAACCCGTGGAATGCTGTTCATGAATGGTAGCGCAACAGGTCATATCCCCAGACGCATAATTTTTGCAGTCGGGGTATGTGGGATAACCACGGGAGTGCTCCTGCTATCATATGGAATCGCACCCCAGACCACAACACCAAGTGTAGATAAAGTGTGTCTAGGAAGCACACAGGCTGGAAGCAAGCCCTTTTCCGGCCTCCATCCAACTAACACATGGCCATCACTGGCGTCGAGTCAGAACCAGCTTTCATCAGAAATCACAACAGACCTTCACTCTGCCATCCAATGAGCTCTCGCTTGACATCACTGAAGCTGCAAATGGCGGCGGTTTGGGGTCAGTCGAATGCACGCTACAGGGCGTCTGGCTCGGAGCTGTCCTTGAAGAAACCTATTTGTAACAGTTCGTTGCGTCACTGTGGTGCCAATTGTTACTCAGATTGGTGATTCTCGTGACCACCGCTGCCAGCAATCATGTTCGGAGACTACATTCCTGACAAGTCTCTCTGTAATATCGCAGAAGGAACATACAGCTTCTCGTAGTCCTATTACATGGCCTAGTATAAACTCGGTAAGATGCTGATAATGGCATCTCTGTCGCCTTAAAGGCATTCTTGACTAACTTCAACTCAGCTCGTCCAAACTCAAAGATAACCATCACTCATGACCATTATAGCGTGAATTTAAAGCAAACCTGATTTTAATCCTCATAGTGGCGCTACTAGTGCCACTCTTATGCCACTGGCGTGAAGTCTGAAAAGATATCGTCTTTGAGAAGTAAAAACGCGTCTACCAACTTTAGTTGATGCCTCACAACTTCTTCTTTGTCTTGCGTTTTTTCCATTAGTGTAGTTATTCAGTAGATTACAATCATAACCACAGTTGTAACATTTAATTATACAAATTTAAGCATAGTTACACGACTCGAACTTCAGAACAAAAATTATAGTCGATGTGGAAAAAAAGTATAGCATCAGGGATAGCAACAAGTGAAATGAGAACTTATCCCTGTAACCTGCCATATCTCTGCAACCAAGAAAGCTGGGGGCGTGTTATATGGAATGTTTTATACTAATAAGTCAATTCTACTATCTGCTAATGTGTTTTCAGTTCCCCCTGAAAACACCCTGTAGAAACACTGTGATAAGCAGTGTGACGTTAGATAATATAACTAATTATAAGAACGGCGTACAATTTTAAGTTAAAGGGAAACAAAATGTGACATATGTCAGAGGACGGTAGCGAGAGAGTCATCATACATTCAGAATTATACGCCTTTTGCACCGAATAGATGTGTGTACTTTAAACAACTTTAAGTCACGGGTGATCCCTCACTAAAATAAATTTTGATAAGACACCTTAAATTTTAGGAACAAAACAGTATTTCTTTCTGATTATTTCCATAGCTAAATTTTCTTTCCGAAGCGTCTGTAGCTGCTAAAAGCCACGCTTGCTCATTTTCAGCATCATCGGAAGAAGACCACTCCGGCGACCAGCTCGTGCGCTACCGTTGTAGTGTACTGGGCGGTATCGCGGGAAATGTAGCGTGCCGCCTCTACTGCAGGGGTGGCCAATGCAGGGGAGGTTCCTGCCAGTGCCCCAAGTAATGAGCCGAGAGCTGGGAGACCGCACTGATCGCTAACATGTCTGACTCATCAATAAAATATCCAAAACTGTAGTGCTGGCATGGTGTATATTCTGTTGCTGTTATTATTCACTCAACATTCTTATCCTGAATAAAAAATTTTTACCCGATATTGCGTCCAAATAATAGGCACGCTTTCAGATTGACCAAATGTGTGCTATTCACTATGCAAAGATCAGAAGAAACCTTTCGTAGAGACGATGGTAAGTCAATAGATGTGAAGACAGCGGTATGTACGAGAGAGCAGCTTGTATTGTTTTATATTATATTTCAACAAAACACTTCTGCACGTGAGACCGCATCATATTTGGTTATAGTAATTCCGTGTGACTGGATGACCTGGTGTAATTGTTTCACTTAGGCGTCACTTCGACGTCAGTCGAGTGTATCGAGCTATATGCACGCATGTGGGTGGCACGGACTGCTGTCGATTTTGTACCGTAATTTTGCAGCGACGAGTATTCGTTCTGTTCTAATTCAGATGACAATCAGTTGGGACTATGGGGGCACCGACGGCCGTGGATTCTGTGAGTGTTTTGTAGAGACGTACCCGTGTCACCCCTATCGTCATGGCATAGGGAACGATCCGGTATGAATTCAGGTCACCTAGTGATTCAACAGACAATTACGGCAGAGCATTGAACCACGATATCCTACGTCCTCGCCTGTTACATAACAGTAGCCTGGTACCTTCTCTCTACAGAATAACGCTGATCCATACACGGTCGTGTTTCTCGACTTCAGGAACACATTTGACGGTCTTGCACTGTCAATTAGTGAAAAACATACGAACTTACCGAGTATTGAACCAGATTTGTAACTATATTCAAACCTTCCTTGAAGAGAGAGCTCAACACGTCGCTCTTAATGGAAAGAAGTCGACGGACTTAAAGGTAATTTCACGAGTACGCCAAGGAAGAATGATAGGACGGTTGCTGTTTGCAGTGTATGTAAATTATCTAGTAGAAGTCGTCGGAAGCTCTTGAAGTCTGTTCTGAGATGATGCGGATTATAAGAAAGTAGCAACGCTAGAAGACAGCAACTATTTGCAGAAAATGAACAGCCGGTTGCTGAATTGTGCAGCGTTGGCAGTTGACCCTGAACGAAAATAAATGTAACACATTGGGCATAAATAGGAAAAGAAGTCCACTATTTTTGATGACAAGCTAGCGGAAAAAGTAGCTACGGAAATATCTAGGAGTACTTGTCCGAAGCGACCTTAAGTGCAACGCCCACAAAAACAAATTGTTGGAAAAGCAGATTCCAGGAAGAGATTCACTGGAAGTATCTTAAGCAATTATAATTCATCCACTAAAGACGTGGCTTACGTGGTGCTTGTTCGACCATTTCTGGGGCCCTTATGAGGTTGGACTGATAGAAGAGAAAGAGAAAGTCGAACGAATATCGCGTTTCGTCAGGAGATCGTCTAGTCGGCGCGAGAGCATTACGGAGATGCTGAACAAACTGCAGTGGCAAACCCTACAAGGACAGGTCTACAATCGAAATTCCGACAAAATACTTTCTGGAAAGAGTCGGGCAACACATTACTTCTTGAAACACACATCTTGCGAAATGACAACTACGAGAAAATTCGAGAAATTATAGCTAACACAGACGCTTACCGACAGTCATGCTTCCCACATGCCATTCGTGAATGGAACAGGGAAGGTGGGATCAGTTAGTGGTACAATAAATACCCGCCGCCACACACCGTTAGATGGCTTGCGACATACGGATGTAGACGAAGAAGGCGATTGTCTCGACGACCGGCTTGCATCTTTCTTCAATCCGAGCTTGTACTCCGACGGGATGTGCAGTTCCAACCTCCTTTCCTTTGCAATGCCAACATTTTTTAATAGCTGATAAACCGTTCCTGTTGGTACGCCCAATAATGTATGAGACTATCACACTCTGTTGCTGCTGAGAAACTGATATATGAGCGAAACTGATGCCTTGATTTCATAATCACTGGACAGTTTGCATCTGCCCAGACGTGTTTTTGGCGGCAACTCATATCCCATGTGTTCTGCGTTACTAAGCAGAGGAATCGCTCACCAGGTTCCATTTGCAGATTACTTATCAGACAACTTCCAGCACTCCGTCCTCAGGCCACGAGTGGCCTACCGGGATCATCCGACCGCCGTGTCATACTCAGGGGAGGATGCGGATAGGAGGGGCATGGGTTCAGCACACCGCTCTCCCGGTCGCTATGATGGTATTCTCGACCGAAGCCGCTACTATTCGGTCGAGTAGCTCCTCAATTGGCATCACGAGGCTGAGTGCACCCCGAAAAATGGCAACAGCGCATGGCGGCCTGGATGGTCACCCATCCAAGTGCCGACCACGCCCGACAGCGCTTATCTTCGGTGATCTCACGGGAACCAGTGTATCCACTGCTGCAAGGCCGTTGCCCAGACAACTTCCAGGGGTAACAAAACCAGATTTTCAGTACTTCATCCACTGAGGTGACAAAAGTCATGAGATACCGATAGACACTTGTATAGATGGCGGTTGTATGGCGTACACAAGGTATAAAAGAGCATTGCATTGGCGGAGGTGTCATTTGTACTCAGGTGACCAATTAAGTGAGGTCTAAGGCGCTGCAGTCAAGGACTGTGTGGCTGGTCCTGGCGGAGGTTCGAGTCCTCCCTCGGGCATGGGTGTGTGTGTTTGTCCTTAGGATAATTTAGGTTAAGTAGTGTGTAAGCTTAGGGACTGATGACCTTATCAGTTAAGTCCAATAAGATTTCACATACATTTGAACATTTGAACAATTAAGTGACTTTGAATGCGGAATGGTAGTTGAAGCTCGAGGCATAGTACATTTCCCTTCGAAAATCATTAACGAATTCAATATTCCGAAATACACAGAGTCAAGAGTGTGCGGAGAACTCCAGATTTCGAATCGTTGCCTCTGAAACGGACAACATATTGGCCCACGGTCTTCACTTGACGACCGAGAATAGTGGCGTTTGCGTAGAGCTGTCAGTGCTAACAGACAAGAACCACTGCGCGACATAATCGCAAAAAATCGGTGTGGGAAGTAAGACGAACGTATCCGACAGCACAGAGCGGCGAAATTTGGCGTTGAAAATGAAATGAAATGTCGTGTGGAGAGGGCGTCCCGGCAGGTAGACCCGATCGCCTGGTGCAAGTCTGTTGAGGTGACGCCACTTCAGCGACTTGCGTGTCGATAAGGATGAAATGATGATGATAAAGACTACACAAACAGCCAGTCCCTGAGCGGAGAAGATCTGTAACGCAGCCGGGAATCTAACCCGGGCCCACGGTCATGTCAAGCCGACGCGCTGTCCACTCAGCTACGGTGAAAAGACGCTCGACGTGAGTGCCTTTGCTAACAGCAGGACATCGCCTGCACAGTCTCTCCTGGGCTCCTGACCATATCGGTTTGACCCTAGATTACTGGAAAACCGTGGCCTGGTCGGAGGAGTCCCGATTTCAGTTGGTAAGAGCTGATGGTAGGGTTCAAGCGTGGCGCAGACCCCACGAAGCCACGTGCCCACCTTTTCAACAAGGCACTGTGCATACTGGTGGTGGCTCCATAATGGTGTGGGCTGTGTTTACACGGAATGGACTACGTCCTGGTCATGTTCCACTATTCGCAGACCGTTTTCAGCCATTCATGGACTTCATGTTTTCAAACTCCGATGTAGTTTTTATGGGTGCGTTATATCACCAGGTCAGACTTGTCCGCAACCGTTTTGAAGAACATTGCGGATTATTCAAGCGAATGATCTGGCAACCGTGATTGGTCGACATGAATTCCACCGGACAGTTGTGGAGCGTAATCGAGATTTCAGTTCGTGCACAAAATACTGCATCAGTAACACTTTTTCAGTTACGGACGGTTATAGAGGAAACGTGGCTCAATATTTCCGCAAGGGACTTCCGACGACTAGTTGACGTCGAGATTTAAAATGTTGCAATTCTATAATATAATTATCGAAAGGCCATGGTAGTCACATGAAAAGAAATTGATCTTTATCCCAGAGTACCCTTTTCGCCATAGCTTTACCTGCATATCTGTTCGACAAATATATTGAATACACCTTGTAATGGTCGCCTAGTCGTAGATATTGCTAATTGCTATAATCGCACTATTTCACTCCCATTTACGGAGCTTGTTAGCACTTGATGTTAGGTTGGCGCCATTAAAATGCATTGTAGTAATCACTGCTGCTTGCTGGATCGCTGCTGTGTCTCGATGTTGATGCTGGCTCTAAATCTGGTTGTCTAGGGTTAAAAACATGAGGTCCCGTGTTTTTTATGTGCTTTTGATGATAAAGAACGAGCGAAACCAACAAATATGTAAACTTCAAATATTTATTACTCTGGTGGCCATCTTAATTCCACTGTCCACCAAAGACCATGACACAACACAACTTCCTTTACATGTTCTTTGCATTGTTTATCCACCTCAAACAATAACACACAAACGCACTGTACCAAAGTGACATTCCGACTGCCTCCCGACCGTTCTTGCTGCTTGTATTTATAACATTGTCAACGAACTACTAAAAAGAGATATAGTTTACAAGTCACATGTACATCTGTTATCATAATTTGTGCAGAAAAGTTATTAATTTGCATCGAGTGACATAATTTAACATGTTATTAAAATGACAGACAGATTTGTTGACTTGACAGAATAATTCTTTGTTGCAAAAAGGCCGTTTTTTAGAAGTTCGTCAGTTGACTTCTCTAATTTGCATAAATAAGTAATTAACATGAATTATTAAGAATTACATTGGTTTTCGTCTAAAACAGGATTGATTTCGTGAATACTGAGTGAAACCGCTCCTAGTGAACAAATAGGTTTCACTGGGTGATTTTTAAGGAGATCCAAAATACCTAAGTTGTCCACTATTTTTCGTACTTCATATTAATTATTTAAGATGAACTTAGTGTTTTTACATGATGACATTTGCTGTATCAGTGATCAAGTGATATAAACTTTTGTGTGGGTCAGTTATTCAGTATAATTTAATGGGTTGACTGTTTATGCAGACATGTTATGCAATCATTGTTAACATACACAATAACTTTTCGATAATCATAAATACTCGTTAAACTGGTTGAATTTGGAGGGTATCGCATACTTCGGTACAGTAAAGCATTTAATATGTTCCATTACAATACCCCCCTCGGGTAATATCATTTACAGAATGTTAATGATATTAGCTGACTAGGACAAATGTGTCAAATGGTTAAAATTTGGAAAAGTACTACTTTAATAATTTTTTTTTGTTTTACTATGCATAATGTGTATGTATGCAATGACCGTTACACTGTTTCAAAATGACTTTTTCCTGCAAATATTTTAGTTGTGTTGTTTCAAATGCACTTTGTGTTATGTCATTCAGTATGACAGCATAATAAAAATAATTAGTAATATATGAAAGTAAAAAAAAATGTTAATCTTTGCTGCCAGTGAACCACATGGAAAATGATTAAAAACAGACACAAATATATCACATGCAATTTTAAGATATATCAAAAATATATGTAAATTATTTCAAAGTCAGTTCTCATTGAGTCACAGATTAATCAAGATAATAGAAGGAACATAAATATATTACATAGATGGACAGGTCATATGTCCATAGGAAAATATTGCAACTGTCTGCTCTTTTTGAGCCACATAAAAGAAATGAACACAAAGAACATAATTATAAGTATGGACATGATATATTAACACAAACACTAGAGAAGTTACATGTATGAATATAATATGCCTTTACAAAAAAGGAAGAGTTTTTTAAATATTGTCTCCCATTGAGACACATAGTCAAGACAGTACAAGAACATATGAATACCAAAATTGGACACTTAAATTGGTCACATCATAACACAAACATCAAACTTGGTGAACATCTGATTAGCTGTAGAAAATTGTACACAAATCTTATGCCTAAGAACACAATAGTAACAAAATGATGGGTCTTGCACAACAATTTTTTCATTGTCTTTTATTTGGTGCAAGTATGTCCCATATTCAATAATACAAAAGGAAAGTAATAAATGTTTGTTACCTTCTTGCCCACTGCAAGTAAAGAAGATGTCTCAACATTTAATATTCAATAGTAACAATAAAAATATAAAAACATTCTCTCAGAGATCTGGAACTTTTCCAGGGTCTGTAGGATGAGTGGTAGTTGCTATTTGACACACCCAGTAAAATCTTTGCTGATAACATGCTTTATGGAAAATGGGTAAGTAACTGTATTCAAACAGGGAAATGTGTTTAATCATGTTTATATGGTTTCAATTCAGTGATGTTTCTTAATCCAAATAACCTTCTTGATCTGGGAAAGATAAGCCTATACGCATTAGGATGTGGGCTTTCTTTTATTTCAAATGGACAAATGTCAATGTTTACTTTTACATATGGACAACCTAGCTCAACATCTTTGTCTATTTCAGTATTTTCAAACAATAGATCATTTTCAATTTCTTTAGTTCCTAAGTCTAATGTCTCTTTCCTACACTTAGACACACCCCTCTCTGTTTGCAAAGCATTGACATTTAAACATAAACCTTTGTTTTCATCTGTTCCTTTTTAACACTGTGTTGTCACTTAACAAACTATTGTTTTCACCCCCCTTTTTTATAAAGTCCACTATGGATTCTTGTCCACCATGTAGGATACAAGGTTGCACTTACCTTTGCTAATTCTTTCCAAAAGGCATCTTTGTTTATACAGTTTCCATAGTTGTTCCACAAAACTTCTAAAAACTTTTCCCCTTTTTCTTGAAAACACACATTTACATTCCATCCCTTTATATTTTCTTTAATATTATTATTATTTTTACCATTCTCATAGCTTAGTGTTTCATAGTTCCCAATAGGCAATAGCTTGTCCTCAGATACACATTCCCTAGTCTGCATTTCACTTAAATTAGCCTCATTATTACCCATGTTTGTCACATCACTTACCTTTACCACATAAACCCTTTTCAATTCTACAAATACTTTTATTTCTTCCTCCACACTCTCATCAATAACATCACTTGATTTAGGATCATTATTTAAATGTCCCTCTATTACTTCTTCCTCCTCCTCCACAACAACCCCATCTTCAGTTTCCCCCCTATGTATCTGAATCTCAGCAATTGAGTCTTTGGCTCCATTAAACGCTTCATCATCCCCCTTATTATCAAATAAACCCCCCAAAATAGATTCTATTTGTGGTGTGTCTGACTTGTTATTAACACCAGTATCTTTTTCAGCCCAACTATGGAACTCTGCAATACCTTCAACTTCTGCACTTTCACTAACTACCTGTGCTTGAACACTGTTTTTAGTAACTGTATCACTTTAACTCATAGTATCCCAAAACCCTATTATTAAATTCTAATTTATTCATTCTAACAACATCAGTATTTTCATGGTACTTACTCTTTACATTGTATCTTCTCCTTTTCCAGTTTCGGTTATGTGTTGTCCTGTCATAATATTGTCTAGCCCCAAAACTACGGACATCTAGTGGGACTGTCCACCGTTTCCCGGCTGGTTCCCTCGGTCTGTCCATTTGTAGTTGTCGTTTTGTTCACTAGTTTCAACAAACCCCCTTCTATCTTGTTCTCTTCTCCAATACCTATTTCTATCATTCCTGTTATCTCTCCTCCATCCTCCTTCCTGTGTATTGATTCTGAAATCATTTTCATATCTCCTATCTCCCCTATTTAGAGCATTATTTCCAGAATTTTCAAAGTCTCTCCTCCCATAATAGTCTCTATTTACATTCCTGTTCCACCCCCCATACTGGTTGTGGCCAGAGCCAAAACTTCGGTTATTTTCTCTTTCCAAGACCCTATCTAATCTATCTACAAATTTCAGGAACTCTTCCATTGAATCGTCTGGTCCATGGACCAATTCCCACTGCAGTCTCTCTGGTAACCTTCTTTTTAAAACATCAATTTGTGTCATAATATCAAAAGAGTTATTCAAGTGAGCAAGTTTTTTCAGTTGATCTCTGCAAAATTTTTGCATTCCCCCTACTTTCCCTCTATACACTGGTCCATTTAGAAATTCTGACTTTAATCTGGCTTGTATGGATTGTGACCAAAATTTGCAAATAAATTTAGCTTCAAACTCTTCAAAAGTATTCCAAGAATCATTATTCTCATTTGCCCAGGATAGGGCCTCCCCTTCTAGAAACCGTTTTACTAACTTAATTTTTATGTTATCTGACATTCCTACAACAAACATATCCTTACATTGGTGAATAAAGTCAATAGGGTGCAGATTTTCACCAGGAAAGCATTTCACTTGGATGTGCCCATACATTGTATTTTGATTGTAAATCGTTTGTTTGGACATCAATGCGTCCTCCAATTGTGTACATTTAGTGTGTATGTTTTCTACTTTTGTATCTACATTAGTGGTATACAGGTTGTATTCTTGTTTAAGGTTTTCTGAAGTTTTGTCTATTCTCTGATCTAATCTTTCAACTTCAGTATCTACTCTGTTGTAGATGACAGTAATGCTGTCTGTGTTAAATTGTATGTTTTAATTTAAACTTTCAACTTTAACTTGAAATTCTTTTCTGAAGTGTATCAACTGTTCTCTAGTGTACTTACTGAGGGTAGTTTTAATTTCCTCACACTTCTCATTGAGATGAGTATTTAATAGATCAAAATCCAAACTTAACTTATCCAGTCTATCTGTGTTTTCTTTAAGTTTCAAACTTACATGTTCACTTGATTGTTTAAAGTCCAAACGTACTTGTTCACTGGATTGTTTAAGTTGCGAGCTTATTTGAGTTGCAAACCCTGCTAGCCACTCTGTTAAGTTTAATTGTTCACCATCCCCTGGTTCAATTTTTACATTTCCTATGATCTCATCACTCTCAGGTAGAGACATGTTAACTATTAATTATTTTAAATGACAACAACAACAAAATACCTTGCTTTATGTTATGATGTCGTGATCGGTGTTCTTGTTGGCTTTCTTCACTTCTATTCGGTTTTATCGAAGCTGAAGTCTTGATTGTTGAATTCCATTGATATAATCCAGACGTTAATCTTCCGAGCGGTGTGATGATGGTTTTTGGTAGTCGCACAAACACAATTTATCTATTTTTGACATATTTTCACTGTTGCCACACTGCACAAATAAACTTTTCTGGAATGATAAGCACTTACGAAATTTATCGCTGCACTATTATCATCGATGCACTTAAAGATCCCGGCTGAGCCCCCACTTTTGTAATGGTCGCCTAGTCGTAGATATTGCTAATTGCTATAATCGCACTATTTCACTCCCATTTACGGAGCTTGTTAGCACTTGATGTTAGGTTGGCGCCATTAAAATGCATTGTAGTAATCACTGCTGCTTGCTGGATCGCTGCTGTGTCTCGATGTTGATGCTGGCTCTAAATCTGGTTGTCTAGGGTTAAAAACATGAGGTCCCGTGTTTTTTATGTGCTTTTGATGATAAAGAACGAGCGAAACCAACAAATATGTAAACTTCAAATATTTATTACTCTGGTGGCCATCTTAATTCCACTGTCCACCAAAGACCATGACAACACAACTTCCTTTACATGTTCTTTGCATTGTTTATCCACCTCAAACAATAACACACAAACACACTGTACCAAAGTGACATTCCGACTGCCTCCCGACCGTTCTTGCTGCTTGTATTTATAACATTGTCAACGAACTACTAAAAAGAGATATAGTTTACAAGTCACATGTACATCTGTTATCATAATTTGTGCAGAAAAGTTATTAATTTGCATCGAGTGACATAATTTAACATGTTATTAAAATGACAGACAGATTTGTTGACTTGACAGAATAATTCTTTGTTGCAAAAAGGCCGTTTTTTAGAAGTTCGTCAGTTGACTTCTCTAATTTGCATAAATAAGTAATTAACATGAATTATTAAGAATTACATTGGTTTTCGTCTAAAACAGGATTGATTTCGTGAATACTGAGTGAAACCGCTCCTAGTGAACAAATAGGTTTCACTGGGTGATTTTTAAGGAGATCCAAAATACCTAAGTTGTCCACTATTTTTCGTACTTCATATTAATTATTTAAGATGAACTTAGTGTTTTTACATGATGACATTTGCTGTATCAGTGATCAAGTGATATAAACTTTTGTGTGGGTCAGTTATTCAGTATAATTTAATGGGTTGACTGTTTATGCAGACATGTTATGCAATCATTGTTAACATACACAATAACTTTTCGATAATCATAAATACTCGTTAAACTGGTTGAATTTGGAGGGTATCGCATACTTCGGTACAGTAAAGCCTTTAATATGTTCCGTTACAACGTCCTACTCCCCGATTCTTTCCATCTTATCCTTGCACCTCTATCTCCCACTCTCCACTCTCTCCCTCTCCCTCTTCATCCTCTCCTCCTCTCTTTATCCATTTTCTCCATCCCCCTCTCTTTCATCGTATCTTCCTCATCCCCCTCCCTTCGACCATATCTTCAACAACCGCCCCGCTCTCTTGCTTCATTATATCTCTGCTTCCCATTTTACCTTTTCCATCTGCCCACTAACCCCTACACCTTCCACCTGCCTCATGTATCTACCGTTCCTTCCCCCCTCTATTCATTTCTTCCTCCTTCTCCTCCTCCTCGCTCTGTTCATCCCCTCTATCATCCATTTCCAGTCATGCTCGTCAGTACGTGTGGCACCTGCATTTCATTAAAGGAAGCCAATACGACTGTCACAGCACACCTGTAGGGAAGGTTACACATTGAAGATCATTTATGCGCTCCTGACGTAGAGGCCACCATGCAAAGTAGTTGGGTAATGCAGGCTGACACTTCTCCAACACAATACACGTGTCATTCAGAGCAGCCCATACGTCGGAGCCCATAAACCATTTGGTGCTTCTGACATGTATCATACGCACAGGAGTCCAAAAAACATGTTTTTTGCATGTATCTCCGCTCTTCTTGTAGGTAGTAGGTTACAGACCCAACAGTGATAATACTTGTAAGTCCTGCTGTTTTTGTGCCAAATTTGACTGAAATTTATCAAGGGGTTTGGGGGGGGGGGTGATCCCACAGAGTAAAAGTAGTTCCGAGTGAGGCATATTCATAAGCTAAACAGAGTGGGGAAGTAGATATGGATACACGCACTCTCACCTGTTAAGGCTGCTGTTGGTGTTATTCGATAAGGCTGCTGGTTGTCAGGCTTTCAGCTTCTGTTAGGTAAAAAACTACGATTTGAACCATGGTTAATACTATCGACGTTATTGGATATCATTATCTTCTCCTAATAATTTTAAGTAGAAACAGAAACAAATCCATGGGATATGAAACGCAGAGATTTAAGGAAGGTATAATAACAGTACAACTAATTTTTAAAACAGTATTGTAATATAACAGAAAAAATACTGCAGGTTTTAAAAAATACAGCTGAGTCTGTAACAAACTGTTGGATTTTACTAGATGGTAAATAAGTTGAAATCTTAATATGTTTCAAGCTTTAAAGGTATGACACGCGAAAGCCACTGGGTTGCACATGAGTAAAAACGGCGCAAAATGCGAAAAAGAGTTAGTGAACTACTATGTTTTAAACTTCTCAGGTCAAAATTATGTGGTCATCAGAGGATACAATATTAAATATTTGAGTATAAGGGACTGAACGTGGGTCAAGGATGGCCATACCCTGAGCGAGAGGGTGCCCCCCTCCTCCGAGTGTCTCAGAGAAAGGAAAAAAAGGTAGTGTAGTCAGTCGTTTTTCTTTCAAGAAAATGATTTAAGAGTTGGTTTATTATGCAGGTTGTAACATGATTGGAACTTGAATTTTTTTGTGATTACTTACAAGGGGCCATTTGCCTTCCAAAATAAAGGATTATTCTAAATGATGTACCCATTTTCAAAAATTCTTATGTATTCAAGTACAAATCCAAAATGAAAAGAGGAAGTTTCTAAGTTTTTGACGGGCGGTGATGGTTTCAGAAGCGGTAGGTAGTGTTCGCGCGGCAATAGGGCCGCCATTCCGTTTCACTGTCAGTTGTGAGTGAGATGGCGACTGTGGAGCACAAGGTTTTCTGCGTTCTTGAATTCGCGAAAAGTGAGTCGCAAATTGTAGTGCAGCAAGCATCTCGTACCAGAGTAGGTATTAAACCACCAGCTCCCAAAAGCATTAGCCGTTGGTTTAAACAACGTAAACAGACTGGGGGTGTGTGCGAAGGAAAACTCACAGGCCGACCGTGTGTGTCAGAGGATGATGTCCGACGGATTCAAGAAAGTTTAGTGTGCAGTCCCAGTAAGTCTACCAATAGAGCCAGTCGAGACCTTGGAATACCCCAACCATAAGACGGCGTTTGTTGTACAAGCCCTGCCGATTGCAACTTGTGCAGGCTCTCAACCCCAATGACAAAGAGAAGCGTCTCGCATGTTGTGGTTATGTGCTAACAAAGATGGAGGATGACTCATTCGTACAGCATGTAATTTTTAGCGATGAAGCGACGTTCTATCTTAGTGGAAAAGTCAACAGACACAATATTTGTTTGGGGCGTCTTATCGTGGTTCGCACGGCTCCCCCCGTCGGAGGTTCGAGGCCTCCCTCGGGCATGAGTGTGTGAGTCGTCCTTAGCGTAAATTAGTTTACGTTAGATTAAGTATCACGTCAGCCTAAGGAACGATGACCTCGGCACTTTGGTCCCATAGCCCTTACCACCACACAATATTCGTACATCGTGTTTGGAAAATCCACATTCACCATTACAACACGAAAGAGACTCACCGAAGATAAAAGTGTTGCGTGCCATATTCCGTACAAAGGTTTATGGACTATTTTTCTTTGCGGACAGAACTGCAACGGGAATCACGCACCTGGACATTTTGGAACAATGGCTGTTCCCTCGAGTTATGGAAGATTCCTAGGACTTCATTTTCCAACAGGATGGAGCTCCACCTCATTGGCACCGTGATGTACGAAGCTTTTTGAATGACTCCCTTCCTCAGCGCTGGATTGGTCGCAGGGAACTTGAGGACCTGACTCTGCACTTCTGACCACCGAGAATTCCTAATCTTACATCCTTCGACTATTTCTTATTCTGTTATGTGAAGGAAGCTGTTTACGTACCGCCTCTACCAACCACTTTGAACGATCTGCAGAACCGGATCACTACTGCAGTTCAAAGAGTAACAGCAGATACGCTTTCGCGTGTGTGGGACGAGTTTGGCTACCGCCATGATGTGTGCCGTGCAGCCAACGGTGCCCACATTGAACATGTATAAAATTTATCACTTTTCTAACTATTAAATAATTATTAAAAACTAATAAAGTACAAATTATTACGAGTCAAGGAATATATTAAACTGATATCAAATATTATGAAAAAACTTTGAAATTTTCTCTTTTCATTGGTATAAAGCTTGTTAATTTTGGATTTGTACGTGAATATACACGACGTTTCGAAAATAGGTCCATCATTTAGAATAACCCTGTTTTATAAATACTCCATACACCAGATCCGGTCCCCTTTTACAAAATACGATAATTATGGGCGGCCTTACACGTGATCTTGAATGAGTACTGCGTGTGTGGCTCGCAATCTGCGAGGTAGCCGCGCGGTCTGAGGGGCTTGTCACGGTCCGCGAGGCTCCCCCTATCTGAGGTTCGAGTCCTCCCTCAGGCATGGGTGTGTATGTTGTCCTTAGCGTAAAGTAATTTAAGTTAGATTAAGTAGTGCATAAGATTAGAGACCTATGACACGGCAGTTTGGTCCCATAAGACCTTACCACTACTACCCTGATGAACAGTACGTAGTCGTCTGTGGCACGTCCACGGATGAGTTGGCCACCTCTTAAAATTCATGGCAGATAATTAAATATACAACATTACTGGTTACACGCTCTTGAGTACACACATTTAACTACTTGAATGGGCATTTTTGGCGCCCGCTCATCTGCCTCAGTAGGTAATTCCCCTAGCGCTCCATGACACTGTCACCCAACGAGACTTTCTCACTCATTAAAACTTCTCTTTGTTTAGTTTAGTTTATGGATCGAAACTAAAAAGGGCTAGTGTGAAACAGAACGCAACACAGGAATTTTAATTTCACAAAGTTATGAGTTGTTTTACGTGTTAAATATTTTGAAACATTGTTGCATAAAGAGGAACTTCACATTCTGCAACCAAATAAGATGTCTCTTTTCCTAGACTTCTTCTCGTATATACCAAATGCATCCTTATTAGTCTTACGCTGAAGAGCCAAACAACTGGTACACTAGCCTAATATCACATACGGCCCCCGAGAGCACGCAGAAATTGCCGCAACATGACTTGGCATGGACTCGACTAATGTCTGAAGTAGTAGTGGAGGGAACGATACCATGAATGCTGCAGGGCTGTCCATAAATCTGTGAGAGTGGGAGGGGCTGAAGATCTGTTCTGAACAGGACGTTGCAAGGCATCCCAGATATGCTCAATGATGTTCATGTCTGCGGAGTCTGGTGGCCCGCGGAAGTGTTTAAACTCAGAAGAATGTTGCTGGAGCCACTCTGTAGCAATTCTTGACGTGTCATGTGTCTCATTGTCCTGCTGGAATTACCCGAGTCCGTCGGAATGCACAATGGACGTGAATGGATGCATGTGATCAGACAGGGTGCTTACATACGTGTCACCCGTCAGAGTTGTATCTAGATGTATCAGGTGTCGCATATCATTCCAGCTGAGCACATCTCACACCATTAGAGAGATTTCACTGGTTTGAACAGTCCCCTGATGATACGCAGTGTCCATGCATTCATGAGGTTGTCTCCATACCCTTACTCGCTAGACCAGGCAACATGTTCCAGTCATCAACAGTCCAATGTCAGTGTGAATGGGTCCAGGTGAGGTGTGAAGCTTTGTGTCACGTAGTCATCAAGGGTACAAGAGTACGCCTTTGGCTCCGAAATCCCATATCGATGTTTCGTTGAATGTGAAACGTCCCCTTAGAAAAATTTATAAATAGTGCTGGTAAACCTTTTACGTTACTTGATTTTCAAACAGCTGAGCAAAACTGAACGTACTCAGACATTTCTCTCTTTACTTATTCTGATCATCACTAAACTGACACACAATATTTTTTGTACAACGCAATCTGACTTTCTATAATCCCTACAAAAGAATGGTCCTGACTAACAATAACCCATACCTTTCATGAATCACTTACCTTACAAAAATTTTCGTTACTCGAACTACTGCAATACAGCGAGCGCCAATACTGCCAGCTAAGTAAAAGATTCTAACTGTTGAAGGCACTAACTACTGATGGGCATAGTTAGGAAATGAAAGTTTTTGATAGAGAACAAACAATGTATTTACCTTAATAGTGTTCAAAAGTCATCATATATCTATACACTCCTGGAAATGGAAAAAAGAACACATTGACACCGGTGTGTCAGACCCACCATACTTGCTCCGGACACTGCGAGAGGGCTGTACAAGCAATGATCACACCCACGGCACAGCGGACACACCAGGAACCGCGGTGTTGGCCGTCGAATGGCGCTAGCTGCGCAGCATTTGTGCACCGCCGCCGTCAGTGTCAGCCAGTTTGCCGTGGCATACGGAGCTCCATCGCAGTCTTTAACACTGGTAGCATGCCGCGACAGCGTGGACGTGAACCGTATGTGCAGTTGACGGACTTTGAGCGAGGGCGTATAGTGGGCATGCTGGAGGCCGGGTGGACGTACCGCCGAATTGCTCAACACGTGGGGCGTGAGGTCTCCACAGTACATCGATGTTGTCGCCAGTGGTCGGCGGAAGGTGCACGTGCCCGTCGACCTGGGACCGGACCGCAGCGACGCACGGATGCACGCCAAGACCGTAGGATCCTACGCAGTGCCGTAGGGGACCGCACCGCCACTTCCCAGCAAATTAGGGACACTGTTGCCCCTGGGGTATCGGCGAGGACCATTCGCAACCGTCTCCATGAAGCTGGGCTACGGTCCCGCACACCGTTAGGCCGTCTTCCGCTCACGCCCCAACATCGTGCAGCCCGCCTCCAGTGGTGTCGCGACAGGCGTGAATGGAGGGACGAATGGAGACGTATCGTCTTCAGCGATGAGAGTCGCTTCTGCCTTGGTGCCAATGATGGTCGTATGCGTGTTTGGCGCCGTGCAGGTGAGCGCCACAATCAGGACTGCATACGACCGAGGCACACAGGGCCAACACCCGGCATCATGGTGTGGGGAGCGATCTCCTACACTGGCCGTACACCACTGGTGATCGTCGAGGGGACACTGAATAGTGCACGGTACATCCAAACCGTCATCGAACCCATCGTTCTACCATTCCTAGACCGGCAAGGGAACTTGCTGTTCCAACAGGACAATGCACGTCCGCATGTATCCCGTGCCACCCAACGTGCTCTAGAAGGTGTAAGTCAACTACCCTGGCCAGCAAGATCTCCGGATCTGTCCCCCATTGAGCATGTTTGGGACTGGATGAAGCGTCGTCTCACGCGGTCTGCACGTCCAGCACGAACGCTGGTCCAACTGAGGCGCCAGGTGGAAATGGCATGGCAAGCCGTTCCACAGGACTCCATCCAGCATCTCTACGATCGTCTCCATGGGAGAATAGCAGCCTGCATTGCTGCGAAAGGTGGATATACACTGTACTAGTGCCGACATTGTGCATGCTCTGTTGCCTGTGTCTATGTGCCTGTGGTTCTGTCAGTGTGATCATGTGATGTATCTGACCCCAGGAATGTGTCAATAAAGTTTCCCCTTCCTGGGACAATGAATTCACGGTGTTCTTATTTCAATTTCCAGGTGTGTATAGCTATCAATTCATGACATCCATCTTTACAAATTTTCTTTTTCTGGCGGACACACGTCCAGATCGTCCGCTTATAGCAACCTCTCAAAATTCTGGCATCTCTCTCTTCACATCCACCACTGCTGGCGGCTCACCTCCAAATGCACAACGCTACAAGCTGTTCCCATCCAACTGCCAAACACTACAATAGCGAATATTGCAATAATGCCAACCAGCCACAGACTGCACACAGTACAGTCAGTGATTTTCATACAGAGCGCTACGTGGCGTTACCAACATAAAAACCTAAACAGCCTACTTACAAAAGGTTCGCACGCTGACACTTCTTGATGGCCCAGCATTTAAATCTGCAGCAATTTGCGGAAGAACTGCACTTCCGTCAAGTTGAATGATTCTTTTCAGTCGTCGTTGGTCCCGTTCTTGCAGGATCCTTTTCCGGCCGCAGCGATGTCGGAGATTTGATGATTTACCGGATTCCTGATATTCACGGTACACTCGTGAAGTGGTCGCACTGGAAAATCCCCACTTCATCGCAACCTCGGAGACGCTGTGTCCTATCGCTCGTGCGCCGACTATAACACCACGTACAAATTCACTTAAACCTTGATAACCTGCCATTATAGCAGCAGTAACAGATCTAACTACTTCACTAGACACTTGTTATCTTACATAGGCGTTGGCGACTGCAGCACCGTATTCTGCCTGTTTACATATCTCTCTATTTGAATGCGCATACCTATAACAGTTTCTTTGGAGCTTCAGCGAATATTCCTTGTGGTTGCCCAGAATTCAAGAAATTTCCCTGCTATAAGATGATTTTAGAAATAGGCTTCCAGTGGATGATCCTCGCTGAAGAGAGGATGTGGGCAACTGTTCCCCGAGACCTGTCATGACCTCCACTACGATTTACATATACGTTTATCTTCAAATGTTGAAATTCTTCGTAGCATATCACAAAGACAAAGAAACAAACAGTCGTGTGAAGTTATCACCTCTTTTACGAGAAATTTAAATTTTTTTCATAGTTCTTGATAGATGTGCCATAGTTCTACAGTTCTTTGTACAAAATGTCAACAGCTCTGCAGAATTTAGCGAAGAAAACAACAGTACTCGTAAAAATTTTGGTATCGAAACCATTCTTTGTCGATTTTCGCAAAAAGTAAATGCGTACAACAGTTCTGACGACAGTTCTGAACAGAGCCCCAGTAGTTCTATTGAAAATCCAAATAACATTTTTTTGTGCAGCTAATAGTTTGCGAGATAATTGCAATTTAAGGAGAAATCTTTTCACTTACTGTGAAGTTGGCACCCTTTTTTTCAGAAATGTATAATTTTTTTCAGAGGTCTTGATAGATATGCCATAGTTGTAGAGATCTTTGTACAAAATTTGAATAGTTCTGCAGAAATTAGCGAAGAAAACAACAATACACGAAAAAATTTTCAAATTGAAACGTTCTTTGTCAGTTTTCACAAAAAGTAAATTCGTCCAACAGTTCTGAGAACAGTTCTGAACAGAACCCCAATAGTTCTGTCGAATATCCCAATAATAGTTTTTTGTGCAGCTAATAGGTTACGAGATAATTGCAATTTAAGGAGGAAAGCTCTTCACTTACTGTGAAGTTGGCACCCTTTTTTTCAGAAATATATTTTTTTTCAGAGTTCTTGATAGAAATGCTATAGTTCTAGAGTTCTTTCACCAAAATTTGAATAGTCCTAGAATTAAGCGAAAAAAACAATATTCGAAAAAAATTTCCTATCGAAAACATCCTTTGTCAATTTTCGCAAAAAGTAAATTCATGCAACAGTTCTGAACAGAACACCAAGAGCTCTATCGAAAATCCTAATAACATCTTTTTGTGGGGACGACAGTTTATACAGTAACTGCCTTGATGTTAGACACACTGTCTCCACAGAAAAAAATAAATTCGTACAACAGTTTTGATGAACAGTTCTGGATAACACCCCGAGACTTCTATCGATAATCATAATAACATTTTTTGTGGTTATAACAGTTTGTAAGATAATTGATTAATTGTGAGGCTCACTTACTGTACAAAAAAATTATGTCTATTCGTACATTCTGATGACAGCTCTGGATAGCATTGTAAGAGTTCTATCGAAAATACTAGTAACATACTCTGTGCAGGTAATTGTTTACATAGTAGCTGCATTTAATAAGGAATGCTTATGAGCATTTCCCGTGAGGTTTGCACACGTTTTACGAGAAATATACATTTTTTCATAGTTCTTGATATGTCTAGTTCTAGTGTTCCTTGCTCAAAACACGAATAGTTCTACAGAATTTCGGGAAGAAAACAATAACTCGACAAAATTTTGGTATATATACCGAAAACTACAATAACACTTTTTGTGACGATGACATTATATGAGATAATTAATGTGGGACCCACGTTTGTCATGTAAAAGTAAGAAAATCGTACAAAAGGTCTGATGGCATTTCTTAATAGAACCCTAAGAGTTCTATCGAAAGCTGTAATAACATTTTTTTGTTGGGGTAACAGTTAATGAGATAATATCATTTACGAGAGACCCACATGGTCTACATTATAATAAATTGGCACAACTCTTTTTCTGACAGTTCTGGATAGCACCGAAAGAGTTCTTTTAAAAATCCTCGTAACATTTATATGGTGCCAATAGATGGTGTGTTCACTCTGCGGTGGGTGTGCGCCGATGTGAAACTTAATGGCAGATAAAAACTGTGTGCCGGGGCTGGGTCTCTATCCCCAGCAATATAGTCACAATATCCTGTCTTCCAGGAGTGCTACTTCTGCAATTTTCGTAGGACAACTTCTGCGAAATTTGGATCGCAGGAGTTGAGGTACTGCTGGAAGTACAGCTATGAGGACGGATCGTAAATTCTCACTTTTGTTTTGGAATTATGTGAGAAATAAACAATGCTACAATGTGCAGTGCAGTACACAAGAAGCCCTTTTATCCGGACTAGGTGGGGCTGGATGTAATCCGAATAACCGAAAATCCAGATATATATTCTATTAAATACAAAAAGTCTAAATATTCAGCACTGTACAAATGCCGATACACCTTCTTAACACTTACTGCAGTAACTGTAGGTGGAAGCGTGGGATGTGCACGTTTAGATGATTCAGAGAGAAAAGGCGCGTCATTGCAAAACAAACAGATGGCTGAAAGAGCAGATACATTCACACGCGCCACTAACCAGATAAGAAAAAAAGAGAAAAATACCAAGGGACACAAAATATGAATCCGGATAAACCGGAAATCTGGATTAGTGAGGACCAAATAAACGAAGTTCTTGTTTACAAATTTCGAACTCCTTATTAATGTTAATACTGTATCCCCTCAACATAATAACACCTCTATCAGTCAGGTACTGAATTAGGATTTTAACATACTACTTTGTTTGTACAATATACTAATTTAAATATATTTATATTTCTATACACTGTAAAGAATTTTGACTCTCGCTGTAGTGTAACTCATCAAACTTCCACACTTCCTTTCTAACAAATGTTTGCAACAATATTAACGACAGCAATTTCAAATTTATTCCTTACACACAGCACATGTTTTTATGTATCCTAGCGTCTGGTGATGTTGCCACCTAACTTTCATCCATGAGGGTCCTGGGCATATTTTTAGGTATTAGTGGGTCCTGGATGTCATGTGAGCTCAAAACTATTACTGTTTTACGTAATAAAATTCTTCTGGTTCTTCCTGATTCTAAAAATATACACTTCATGTACAGTACCTCGTTATTCTCGTGCTTAAATATCATTTTGTTTAATTTGGGCGCCGCAGTTTCCGTAGAACCTCGTTTATGTAATATCTTTGAAGAACCTGTCGATTGTCGTGTGTGCAGGAAAATGTTTACATGGCATAAAACAAAATCAGAATGCGTTTCAACAGTTGCAATATGTTTTAATGATGGAGTAAAGATTAAACACAATGAGCAGAACAGGAATCAAAACTAGGAACAACATGAAAATTGTGCTGGTATGGGCAGACAGGCAACATGTCACACTAACTGAAAAAGCTGCTGAAAGCATGAAAAAGGAGGCCAGAATAACAAAGAAAAGAAGTAAAACTAAAGAAAATGAAAAGGACACGAAAGTCGTCAACAGGATTATGGAGCAGAAATGGTTTGCAATGTCGTCATTGAGAAGTAAATGACATACAAATCTTTAGTTTCAATTTTCTGTAATCAACGTGTTTGCATTCAGAGATACTGTTACCGGTATCTCATCCACTATTAAAGCTACATAAACAAAGCTATGGACGAATAATAATATAGTGATTGCCTACATACTGAACCACATTGTTCAACAATGGATTGAATATTTTAAGTTGCGGTATGTCATATGATGTTCTTAAATTATTATGAGAAAAAATTGACTCTAAAAATACATTTTTTTAAACAATCAAAACATGAAACTGGTAAATAACTGGTTTGCTGTTTCAACAAGGTAATAATTCAAAGAATAAAATTTGTTTTTTATATTTTATTTGGAATAGTGTGTATGTACTTTGAACCTAAAATAACAATTACATGTAATTCAGTATATAAGAAAAACATCAATATTCAATCCACAGATTTACAATTTTTTCACCTAGAGCTCACAATATACCAATTCTTTGATAAAAGTTTCATTCCTGAATCTATTGATAGTCTTGCATTATTAAATTTCAAAGTACCAGTAAAAGCTACAGGTCGTGATTTACAGGTCCTCTTAACAGCTCCTCTTCAGGATACACTAAAACCCATAAGAAAATACATATGTAGGTAATTCAGTAATAAATAAGCATAGAATTTATGAGATGTGAAACAACTAAGAAAAATAAGTACAAAAGATATATACGTGAAAATTAGGGCATAAAATGCTCTTATTTTAGTAACTAAAACAGGAAGGCTGTGGTTCCAGAAACAAAGGTACTAAGAATTAACATAAGAGCTGTATTTGTAATATTTATATACCAACTTTTAGCAATTGCTTACCTTATAAAGCAGAGTTCCTATATAGGAACTACTTGTTTCGCCTCCTCGGTCTTGTAGCTGCCATCTAAAAATTTTCCTGTCTTGACATACATGAACAGTGTAGAGAAATTATCGTTTCTTATGAAACTCTCTGTACGTCTATACAGGTCATCGTACTGCTTCCAGTAGGCTCCATCGAAGACATATTCCGTGTAGTGTTTGATGGAGCTATTGTAATGAATGGCACCAACGAGAGTGTACTCTTGATTATTGACTACGATTTCTTTCGTGATCGTTTGCAACACACATTTCTTCCTTTGATTCGGAGGAAACTGATCTTCAGTTAGTGGACAAGTTGTTATACTAGTATCTATCATCAAGTAGCATCCGGATTTCTTTTCTTCGACTCCTTCTCCTCTACATTTCTTGCATTTTATGATAGTTTTTAGACCTCCATTTGTTGCATCTACAGCCTCTTGCATGAAGTCTGAAAAGCACATACGTATAAACGGAAATATAATGTAGTTCCACATAGCGTGAATTTAGGCACCTCAGACACGATATCTTTTTGTTGCAAATCGGGATATCTTTTAATATTCTCACGTGTAATTCCCCAACATTCGACTCTGCATTCAGAGACAATATTTTTCGAGAGATTACTGCTTTTTTTAGGTACGGTATCACATATAAAATATTAAATCTCTGCTTAAAATGCTGGGAGTTTATAATTATTTTGTCCAAAACATCCAAAGCCAGATCCAAAAATGGATGGCTCACCATTTGAATAGTACTTTTGAAATCATCACTGAGTGATATTGCTTGCATGAATAAGGTCATCGAAGAATCGAAACCGCACGTTCCCTTCAAGTTGTAGGTAGCAGATTTGAATTTGCTTGAGGACCCATTTGGGAACAGTGACGAATTAATGTCTATGACTTTCTTAGTCGAATTCCATTTTGGGCAATCATCTAAGTAGTTTTTCTTGCTCTTAGTTTGCATGCTCGATGTGACAATGATTTCATTTTGAAGCTTTTTCAGCATTGCATTCTCCTCTATTTTATTGTTACAGGTCTCTCGGTTTTCTTCTGTTTTCGAACCACAGGATGAAATTTCAGTGACATCCCTGCTGAAGTATGATTCTCGATAGTCTTTTGTGGAGTAAAATATATCTTTAGAGTCCAAATTCGGCAGTAAATTATTATCTGGAGAGCCCTGAAAACACACACTATCACTCTTTACTGAGAGACTGTTGTTCTCCGTATACATAACAAGTGAGCTCGACGTAGGAGAAAACATGTATTCAAAACTATTAAAAATTTTGTTTAACTCTGTCTCATTGCCATCTTCGTGTTGCGTCTCACTCCGTAAGGTATTGTTCAGTGTGCTCTCAGAATTATCGAGTATATGATTGCTTTTGGGGTTTGTTAACTTCAGCTTCTTATTTTTTCCTCTCCAGTTTTCTTCTTCATGGCGAGTCAGTGATGCTTCAGGTGGTTTGTGCTTCACAGCTTGCCTTGAATCTTGTTTTTCCATCATAAGTGGCGCTAACAGTTTTGTTTCCTCATGCAGCCACTTCAAATGTTGAAAAATGAATTTGTCAGCTCGTAAAGGCAGCTTGTCAAAGCCCATTGTCTTTAATTTTGAAAATTGTCCATCAGTCGCAGCTGACGAACGAATAGATAAAGGAATATGGAAAGAAGGACACATAACAGCTGTCCACAGTGGTATATAATACATCAACTCTTTCAGGATCCCTGCAACATAGGAATGTTGTACAGATTCACATCAAAGAGACTGTCATCCTTAGCCTGATCCGCGATGACTTCAGCTTCATTGTAGATACGTTTTGCCCTATCCATCCATGCGTTTGCGGTAGTTTGCTTAGAGTTCAAAATTGATTCCTTAAGACAGTCATCACTGATTTCAACATTGTCAGTTTTCTTGTCAACATCTTTCTTTTCGTCGCTATATGAATGAAGTGGACCACCTCTGATAGTGTTATCAAGATGTCGCTGATGTTCCATTGATGAATATTCTTGACCACACTCTTCAATACCAAGATGTTCACTCAACGCAACAACCAAAAGCGAGCGCAAAGCACTTTCAATTTCACGAAAATCTGTCATCATGTAAATATGGGCTAAAACTCGAAGATAAAGTTGTTTGACTTCTGATTTAGCTCTTGAGAACCATTTGCATCTCGAAAACATGGCTATAAAATGGGTTAAACCTATTCTCAAACAATAAGAGGGTAGAATTACTCTTTCATGCAAACCAATCTGACTATAAAACCTATTCAAATAATCTGTTAAGTCCGAGCAATTGGCTATTGCTCTAGAAATGGCAACCAACAAAGCCTTACCAAAATCAGTTACCATGATTTTTGGTTTGGGAGCTCCAGATTTCCATAAAGAAAAATAACAAGAATGATGCGTCTTGCCTAGAGGATATCATCAGATAAATTGGGCAACTGATTGATGATCGATTGATGATATTTGGATCATTACTAGTGACGTTTACTTCACGGATGCACACGTACTGATACAGGTATATGTACTTTGACCTAATTTCCACACAGTCAGCCCCGTTTGAGAGATCTCCAAATCGTGAAATAACTCGAAATGCAACGCCACCTGTAGCACCCTCGGAGAACATGTTACAGTAGACAAGAAGCTCGGAGGATTCTGTAGGAGGTTCAGTTTTCGCCAATATGTACCTATCAAAACAAACAAGTATGGATTTAAAATCTATGCTTTTGTGGATTCTTAAGTATTTTACCTGTACAATTTGGAAATATACGCTGTGTTGCAACCAGCAGGATTTACCAACTGAGCAATAAACATTTTTATGTTGTTCTGTGATTGTGTAAACCTATATATGAGTCAGGTAGAAATGTAAAAGCGGACAACTGGTTTACTAGTATTGGAATGATAATAGAGCTATGAAGGGAGAATTTTTCTTTTGTTGGCACGATGAAGAAAAACAAGCGTGAGATTTCTCTAGAGTTGGCTATCAGTAAAAGAAGGGCTGCCCACAGTTACTTTTTTGTCTTCCACAAAACAGAAATCTAGTTTCCTTCGTAGCTAAAAAGGGGAAGTGTGTGATCCTGGCATCACATTTACATGAAGATAATTCGATAGATGCTGACACTGTAGATAAACGGAAGCCATCCACTGTAAATTTTACAATAGCGTCAAGTGTGGTATTTTCACAGCGGATAAGCTGAATGCTTTGTACAACGCTGCAAGAAATGTGCGCCGTTAGTCAATGGTTATATTTTTGTAATGATCAATATGGTTGGAATCTATGTAAAAGTGATTTATTGGGGCAACAGTGAGAATTATATCAGAAGGAAAGGGTTCCTGAATCAGCTATGTTATACATTGTTGTTTTCTTTGCTATATTCTAGAGAACTATTCAAATTTTGTACAAAGAACTCTAGAACTATGGCATATCCATCAAGAAATCTGCAAAAAATATACATTTGTGAAGAAACGGGTGCCAACTTCACAGTAAGTGAAAAAATTTTCTCCTTAAATTGCAATTATCTCGTAAACTATTAGCTGCAAAAAAAAATGTTATTTGAATTTTCGATAGTACTCTTGGTGTTCTGTTCTGCACTGTCCTCAGAACTGTTATACGAAATTACTTTTTGCGAAAATTGACAAAGAATGTTTTCGATACGAAAATTTTTTCAAGTATTGTTGTTTTCTTCGTTGCATTCTGCAGAACTATTGAAATTTAGTGCAAAGAAATTTAGATCTATGGCATATCTAACAAGAACTATGAAAAAAATGTACATTTCTCTAAAAAAGGGTGCCAACTTCACACGACTGAAACAAACGCACGTCTGTTAACTGGGCAATGAACGGTTGTCAGCTGCAGCGCAGAACAATCGTAGATCGCATACGTAGGCAGAAGTTGCAAAAGGCACGAAAAGTTTAGCATTAAAACAACGAATTCGAAGCAGAACTGTGGATCTAAGGAAAAAAGAAGAAGTAAACAGACTCTAGTACCTGTAACAGCACCGCCAATAATGAGTTTGCACGACAGATTGGTAACATTTGGGAACCTATTTGGTCCTTAAGCAAAGCAAATGTAGGCGTTCCGTATAACAAATTTTTATGAAACAATTGAATGAAGAAACACAACATATAAAATAAATCAAAACTAAAATTAATGACAAACATACGTCTACACATTCACCTTCTCTTGAAGCTATCGTCTTGTATTGGCATCAGCGAACACCATTCTGACTACTTGGAAATCTACAAATTCAGCTAGTCCATGTTCAGTCCACACCTTTGCCAGCTAGCACTGTAGTGCGTCGCCCACTGCTGACCACAGATAAGCTTAGAACAGTTTAACCCTCGCAAAACTCGTTTTCCACTTGCACTGTCATACAATACTTCTAGATAAGCTCAAGTACTGTGGTATGAATGGGACAGTGCTCAAATGGTTTAAATCATACCTACCTGGAAGAGTGCAGAGAGTTGAAATAAACAGTTCACATAATATGCAAAAACTGGTGATTTCTCAAACTTGGGAACAATCACGAATGGGGTGCCGCAAGGTTCGGTCTTGGTTCCTCTGCTGTTCCTAATATATATTAATGACTTGCCATTCTATATTCACGAAGGTGCAAAGCTGGTACTTTTTGCCGATGATACAAGTATAGCTATCACACCCAACAGACAAGAATTAGCTGGTGAAATTGTAAAGATGTTTTTCAGAAAATTATTAAGTGGTTCTCTGCAAATGGGCTCTCATTAAACTTCGACAAAACAAAGTATATTCAGTTCCACACAGTCAATGGAATGACACCATTAATAAATATAGACTTCGATCAGAAATCTGTGGCTAAGGTAGAATATTCAAAATTTCTAGGTGTATGCATTTATGAGGGGTTGAACTGGAAAAAAAACACACTGAGGATCTGCTGAAACGTTTGAATTCAGCTACTTATGCTATTAGGGTCATTGCAAATTTTGGCGATATACATCTGAGTAAATTAGCTTACCACGCCTATATTCATTCTCTGCTTTCGTATGGCATCATATTCTGAGGTAACTCATCATTGAATAAAAGAGTGTTCATTGCCCAAAAGCGTGTAATCAGAATAATTGCTGGAGCTCATCCAAGATTATCCTGCAGACACTTATTTAAAGAGCTAGAAATCTTCACTGTAGCCTCACAATATATATATTCACTTATGAAATTTGTTATTAACAATCCGAACGAATTCAAAAGTAATAGCAATGTACATGGCTACAACACTAGGAGAAAGGATGATCTTCACTACTCAGGGTTAAATCTGACTTTGGCTCAGAAGGGGGTAAATTATGCTGCCACAAAAGTCTTTGGTCACTTACCTAATAGCATCAAAAGTCTGACAGATAGCCATATAGCATTTAAAAGGAAATTAAAAGAATTTATTAATGGCAACTCCTTCTACGCATTGGATGAGTTTTTGGATATAGTAAGTGAGTAATTTCCCAACCCCCACAAAAAAATTAAAAATATTGAGTGTCATGTAATATTTTGTCTAATGTAATATCTTGTATAGACACCTTTTATTAACCTGACACGTTCCACATCATTACGAAGTGTCGTATTCATGATCTATGGAACAAGTACTAATCTAATCTAATTTAATCTAATCTCTGTTGTGTTAGAAAAATTCGTAAGGTTGGGTGCAAAGCCATGTTCTTGTATTAGTCTCGAGGTTCTAATTGATGTGTTACGAGGCCTTACCAACAATGAGACCGATTGAAGTTCATCTTTAAAGTCGACAAGGTTGATGTCCTTAGCCCGTCGGTAACTAAAATTTTTGCACAGTTGGGAAAACTTGTGACTTAGAACGTCAGGTGACATGTTTTTAATTTTGCTAAAGTCGTACAAAAAATCAACGAGTTCTCTTTGACGTATACACTGTTGAAATCCCTAATTGAGAGCACGTTATTTATAACATCCAGCATTTTAAAGTAAAATTCTATTTCGTACTGCATTTCTGGATCTTAAATTTTCTCATCTTCTCCCTCAAACTGTATCTGTTTCTTCTTTCGTCTCTATTTTGCACACCTACGGTAGGATTTTTTATATCGAGTTGGGTGGCCAGTTTCTTAGCGTGCAGTAAGTAATCTTGGAATGTGTGAAATACTCTCTTGTCTTTTCGATTAACTAAACAGCTTTCAATATACACTGTCGGGAAAAACAACACACTTTTAGAGGTTTCCAGTTCTCGCAAGATTTATTGTTGCAACAGTGCATATGGAGTACATGAAATGATTACATTTACAGATCAACAGCGCAAGCGGTTCTGAAGTACCAGGTATCGATCCATGCTGAAACAACCAGTGTACGTGGTGTATCTTGTGCGGGTGACATTACATGCGCTGACACTGGCATCCAGTCAATGGTACAGATGGCGAATACTGTCCTGGGATACGTTATGCCAAGCCTGCTCGACCTATTCACGTAGTTCTGTAAGAGTTGTTGGGTGACGAGTCGCACAAGTCACTTCTCGTCCCATCATATATGACACGTGTTCGATGGAGACGTTCTGGACAGGGATGTTGCTGAACGTCTTGCAGAGCACGTTGAGTTTCACGAGCAATGGTTGGGTGAGCATTATCCTGTTGGAACAACACATCACCTTCCTGTTGCATAAAAGCCAAAATAACGGATCTAACAACATTTTGCAAGTATCGAGTGCTGGTTAGCATCCCCTCCAGAAACACCATAGGTGAACGAGAGTTGCAGCTTATTGCAACCCAGACCACAAGGCACTCTACAAGAAAGCGCTTACTAAGTCTGCGTCGTACGCGCAAACGACCACCACTTGTGTGCAGGCAGAATCTGCTTTTATTGCTGAAGACCACAGCACACTGTTCCGTCTCTCCACATGATCATTTGACGGCACCAGTTGAGCCGTGCTCCTCGATGCTGTGATGTGAGTGGAAGACGTCGTCATTTTGATCAAAATCGAATTCGCCTTTCCAGGTGCGTTATTTTTTTCTGGCAGTGTATATGGGGTACTACTCTGTAGATTTTTGATGAAAGACTTACTATAGAATAGTACATCATGCCATATTGCCCCTGAACAAAGGAACGTAAAATCACGGATAAGGTTTGCCAAAGAGCGAGCCTTATTTTCAACCATTCTGTCCGCTTTTTCGTCTTCGCTTATTTCAACCAGTGCACTTGTGCTATATTATATGTAGGAGAGGTCACTGCGTCAGTCCTACCCTCTTGTTGTACTCAGTGGCTTCAAATTTAGGGCAATTATATGACCGTTAAAGACTCCGAAACATCATTTATAACTACATCCAGAGATGACTAATGCAGGGAACAAAAAGTGCCTTAGGGTTTACATATAAAATCTGCCTCGCGTTCTTATGTTCTTGCCTTTCATATTAAACCTTTGTCATAAAGTTACCCACTCATGTCCTCCAAAGGTATTTTGATTTCCTCAAACTGTTTTAAACCTATGTAAGACACACAGACCAGGTGTGTCTCTTATAGGAACACAGCTACGAAAATGTTCACTAATATTTATATCACAAGCGTGAACATCAGCTGAATTGACATTAACGAAACGCACCCTTACTGTCATATGCTCAGCACCAGAACTATGTGGTGTACAGTCCAAAATTACACAATAATCGTTAGCTGCTTTCAGTAAAGACACAATTTCAATTTATTATGGAGAATGTGAATTATTTAATTTTGTATGTCTTTAACAGAGAATGATGAGACTTGGTTTCACTACGTGTTGTTCTCATTATATGTTCCCCGATTACTGAATCAAATTTTACAAGCAAGTCGACCAACATTAAGAAATTCCCATTGTTGAAATACCTAGTACGGGGAGTTATACTTTAGTCAAAAACTGAATAATTGCTGTAAGGTATTCGATTATAACTTTCGAGTTCCGGGTTTCCACATATAATATCTGAAGAGTTCCTGTATCTGCAGTATTGGCAGGTTTTAATCTTCTGGAGAGATCTTCGCAACTCTGGTGCTATTCTAAGTGCACTTGAGTCTTACCATGGCTAACTGATATCTCAGAAATGTTCCACCAATTACTGTGACCACCTGAAATCAGCGAGATTTTAATGTTGGAAAGGAGATAGCAGCAGAGACGAAAAACATCTACACTTTTCGAATAAACTAACCATTGGCTCTGAACAATTTTACAATTGCGCAAACCGCAGTTGTAATTTTTAGTAATAAAGCGACGATTATAATGAACCTTAGTACGGCTATCGAATGCGATTATTTGTTCTAGAAGGACTCTTGACTAAGTTTGTCCTAACAGAATCATCTATTTTGTCATGTAATTTTGAGGAATCCGCATCAACTACACTTGCTAGAATGCACTGCAACAGTTTCTCACACAGTGTGCCATTTACTCTGTGACACTGATGGTACATCTTCACCTACCGAAGACTGATTTATGTCTGCATCTGCATTCGTGTATGGGTCATCCTCATCGAAACTTTCTTAATTTGAAAAAAAAAATTATGTAACGAAAATTTCAATTTTTTGTCTACATTTTGTCTATCACCTCGGCTTTTCCTATACTAACCGCCTGAGAGGTGCTTCCTGTCGTCATTCATTGTAAGAGTTTACAGCATTTGCAACATAACCTAACGAAGACATGTCACTTCACAGTGAGAAAGCTTATGCATAATAAACCTCTAGTACCTGGACACTGTCACAATGCACAAATATTAACTTTTAACAGAATCATTGCTGTCGTCTTTACTGAACACCTTACAACAGGAATAATAAGCTCGGAGACGGAATCTTCTTCATCTACATGATTATTGTTCGAAGTTAAACATGTTTCTAAAAGGCACAGGACGTACAGACCAATATCAACGACACAAACCACAGTTCGACCACTTTATCATACTTCAATCACTGCTTAACTATTCGTTGTGATTCATTAACAAAGCGAGCGGACACTGTTTCTTTACAGTTAAACTGCCAACCATTGGCTGCTGGCAACCGGAAGAGGAGAGTTCGCAACACCGCCTTGGATACCGACAACTGCAGCAACCAGCGCAGCTATGTCGGCGGTATCGTCGGCGCTTCTGATGTACAAAGTCTTACGTATAAATGCTTTATTTGTTGGAAAAAGTGTATAAATCTCCAGTGCCTATTTAGTAGGTCCATAGTACCTTAAAGGAAAAACGGCTGTGGCCGGATATCTTGAAGGTGTGCTTTTCTACATGCTACGACCACGATTTATGGCTGAAAACAAGCAGTTTTGGAAACAGTTTCATTTACTGTATCGAAATGTAACAGTTAACCTTTATTGTACTGCTTTGTTGGTAGTTTCAAGAAAGAACGCGTGAACGTAAAAAGTATATACTGCTTCTATAACTTTTTAAGATTATACTGTTCAATTCAGCTTGTATTTCTGCTAATAAATACTTAAGCACTACAGGAATCAATTTTGTTTGCATATATGCGATAACGAATAGTAATGCTCGCACCCACACTCGAACCATAACAACTTAGTATTTACTTCATTCTTTCTTCTAGTTTCTCGTGTTAGTTTGAGTGATGTAAAAGAGTTGTTTTCGTATTTTGAAAATGGGCGACTAGAAGTGATGAATTACGAAGAATTCGCGTCTCTAGAGCGTCCGTCTGTCAATGAAAATGGCTTGCATTTCGATGATTCGCATGAATGCCTACAATAAATGTAAATAATCTGGAATCTGCAGATAGCGACAGCGCCCTCAGACTATTAAAGGAGTTAAAAATAAATAAAATAATTTTTTGGTCGTTGATGATAGTTGATGTACCGTTCTACAAATTACTGAAAACCCAGCCAAGATACAGAAAAATCGAATCATTTGGAAAAAACCAAGCGCTTCACTTCATAATGAACCAGATTTTGGAGCACCTAGAGAGGTTGTGACTAGCCGTGTAAGGAAAATTCCACGGGACCAGAACTGCAAAATCTTTGCTGACGGATGTTATACCCCACTAGAGCTGGTTGTATGCCTGTTCAAATTAAGAATTCAATGTATAGGAACTGTCCAAAGGAATAGAACACCAAATTATAAATTTCAAAATGACAAGGATCTGAAGAAAGAAATACATGAGTAATCTGAGGAATAAGTTACTACCGTTGACAAAATGGGCATTTTATCCATTTTGTATAATGACAATAGTATGTTTGTTTTCTGTCTACTTTTGTCCGAAAAACGGAGCGGCAACGCTCCAACAGGTCGTGGTGAGCGGGCGCGGACCGCAGGGGGAACGCTTGGTACCCCAGACCGTAGATGAAACCCCCAGGAGCGGGTTTGGTGGGCGCAGACGGCAGAGGGAACGCCTAGAACCGCAGCGGACGGAAAACGGAGCAGCAACGCTCCAGCATGTCGCAGGGAATGGGCGCGGACCACAGAGGAAGCGCCTGCAGCCGTTGGTGGAGGGGGAAGGCCATAGGCATAAATACTGGACCAGGTCCACTCGAGGACAAGACCTAACAGGCAGCATCTTGCAGGCAGCGGAAGAAGCCACCCCTCCACAAAGGGATGGCCCACCGCCGCAAATACAGCTCCCGGAACACTTGCTAGCTCAAATTCGACATAAGAACAGAGTAGCAAAAGAGTGGAAGATCACCAGAAATCAGGCCACCAGGAGGTTGCTCAATCGTCTACAGAGAGAACTGAAGGTAGCGCTCAATGATCACAGAAACCAGCAATGGTAAAACCGCCTCACAGCTCTCAAAGTAGACGATCATACACTATGGCAAGCGACAAAACAATTTACAAAACGACGCGCTAGGATGCCGCCACTGCATGGCGAGCGGGGACTGGTCTACAGCCATGCTGGAAAGGCCAACGCCCTCGCCGACTCCTTCGAGAAGCAGTTCCAAGCGGCAGAACCCCAGGATGAAGAGCATGAAGAGGTAGTCAGTCGTCAACTTCCTCAATGCCGAGGAGGACCCAGAGGACGAACCCATACTTTTTGCCCCCGAGGACGTGGCAAGAGTAATCAGGTCCCTCCCTACAAAAAAGGCACCAGGGCACGACAGTGTCACTAATCAGTTAGTCAAAAATCTCCCACCCACAGCAATCACACACCTCGCGAACGTCCTCAACGAGATTACTCGATCCCGTGTTTTCCCAGCTTGCTGGAAACATGCGGAAGTGGTCGCGATACACAAACCAGGGAAAGACCCTCTATTCTCGCAGCACTACAGGCCGATTAGCCTCTTGCCAACTCTCAGCAAGATCTATGAGCGCCTCCTGCTAAGACCCATACAAGAACATATTACCAGAGAGCAAATACTGCCGGATTTCCAATTTGGCTTCCGACAGAACCACTCTGCCCCACAACAGGTCATGAGAATGGTTGAAGCAGCCACAGAGGGCTTCAACCACAGAGGCTACTGCGGGATAGTGCTACTAGACGTAGCCAAAGCCTTTGATTCAGTATGGCATAGAGGGATACTCTACAAGTTGTACACACAAGGGTTTCCCGGGAGCATAGTTCAGCTGATCGAGAGCTATCTCACGAATAGGACTTTCTCCGTCAAAGTAGAAACTGCCACCTCCACCTGAAGGCGTATTCGTGCTGGGGTGCCACAGGGATCGGTCCTGGGACCCGTATTGTACAGTTTGTACACTGCGGACACTCAAACGGAGCCCCTGGTGCACACCGCACGGTACGCTGATGATACAGCTTTCTACACGAGAAACGCGAACAAGGACCTGGTCATCCGTAGGCTACAAAAGGTTTTAGATGATACAGAAACTTGGGCCCGTCGCTGGCGCATCACCATCAACTCTGAGAAGACGCAGGCAATGCTGATTACCTGCAGGCTCGGAAGGCGCGAACCTCCTCAACGTCCCCCCCTCCACCTTCACCTAAATGGAACCCAACTCCCCTGGCGCAGAACCGCCAAGTACCTTGGCGTAACCTTGGACTCTCGTCTTACGTGGAAACCACACATAGACGAGGTCCACAGGAAGGCCTGCGCCAGAATGTCCATCCTATATCCTATCCTGAACACAACCAGCTCCCTTCCCTGCCCAGTAGCAATAAATGTGTACCAGGCACTGATCCGGCCAGTAATGGAGTATGCGTGCCCCGTCTGGGGATACGCGGCAAAGCAGCACCTGGACAAACTCCAGAGGCTGCAGAACCGCGACCTCAGAAGGGCACTGCACCTACCTCTTGGATTCCCTACAGACGACTTGCACGCCGCAGCCGAAATCCCACTCCTGAGAGAGCGTTTCCAGGATCTGGCAAGGGCCTTCTATGAGGGTTCTTCCAGATCCGGAAACGCACTCATCCACTCCCTAGGTCGGTATGACATGTCCCGCGATAAGCACAAGCGCCCTATGACGATCTTCGACGACTAAGTCGAAGAGAAAATCCCAACACCCAATCCATCATCCTGTTCCTTCCCATATAACACCAAACTTCTCGCCTACCTAAGGCAAGTACCAGACACACTCACAACAGTCATCACAAATCACAGACACCAAAAACTATAGAAAAATCACACACACACGTTCACAGGGGAGTAAAAGCCGAAAGGCTACAGACTCCCCCTCACACTTCCCCAAAGAGGGGAAAGCAACAGATGAGAGCAGCAACTCGAGGAGCAGTCTCAGGTCGCACGTGATGAAGGTCACGAGCTACGTGACCGAAATATCGTGCAAGTACGACGCTAATATCCGGCAGAACACCCGACAACCCAAGATGTCAACAATGTATTTACCTTAATAGTGTTCAAAAGTTATAATATATATATCAGTTCATGACATCCAGTCTTACAAATTTACTCTGATGGACACACGTCCAGATCATCCGCTCTCAAAATTCCGCCATCTCTCTCCCCACACCCACCACTGCTGGCGGCTCACCTCCAACTGCGCAACGCTACGCGCTGTTAACAGCCAACTGCCCAACACTACAATAGCCAATATTACAACAATATTACACAGCACAGCCAGTGATTTTCATACCGAGCGCTACATGGCGTTACCAATATAAAAACCTTAACAGCTTACTTACATAGCCCCAATGCTCCCCACAAAAAAATTTTACAAATTGTTTTGGGCAGTGGCCAATACAGATTTGAAAAAAATTTTCATAATTACAATAACAAAGAAATCAAATGCCCACACTTATCGATACAATGTTGGTCAAAAGCTAAAATTTTCTCACAGTCCATAAAGACAGTCCTGATCGTTCATCACAGTAAAATTGCAGTGTTTTTCTCAAAGTCTGAGCAGTAAAAGAAAATGCACATGGAAGTAGTGGATTTCCATGCAGTCTTGAAGAAGTAGTGTTGTCCTTCCAACGGAAAGACAGTGCTGACTCTTGACATGCAGACAGGTAATGGGCCACAACAGAGCAAACCCACAGCAGAGTCAGTCGAAGTTGAAGAATATTGGTAGGTAGGTCATCACAGAGCAGACCACTGTAGTCTTGTTAGAGATTACGGTATTGGTGGGCCACCAGAGGTGCAGACCCACTGCAGTCCTTCTAGAAATAATGGTATTGGTGGGCCATCAAAGATGCAGACCCACTTCAGTCCTTGTAGAGACGGCCAGCAGCCATTCGTTGCGACTGTGCAGGTGCGCAATCACCATCGAAGAGTCTTGTACTATAATGAAACGTCTCCTTAGAAAAATTATACATGACTGTGATTAAACTGACCATCGAAGAGTCTTGTACTATAATGAAACGTCCCCTTAGAAAAATTATACATGACTGTGATTAAACTGACCATCGAAGAGTCTTGTACTATAATGAAACGTCCCCTTAGAAAAATTATACATGACTGTGATTAAACTGACACACAATATTTTTAGCGCAACGGAATCTGACTTTCAAAAATCCCTACAAAAGAATGGCCCTGACTAACAATAACCTATACCTTTCATGAATCACTTACCTAACAAAAATCTTCGTTACTCAAACTACTGCAATACAGCGAGCGCCAATACTGCCAGCTAAATAAAAGATTCAAACTACCGAGGGCACTAACTACTGATAGGCATAGTTAGTAAATGAAAGATTTTGATAGAGAACAAACAATGTATTTACCTTAATAGTGTTAAAAAGTCATTATATATATATATATATATATATATATATATATATATATATATATATCAGTTCATGACATCCAGTCTTACAAATTTACTCTGATGGACACACGTCCAGATCATCCGCTCTCAAAATTCCGCCATCTCTCTCCCCACATCCACCACTGCTGGCGGCTCACTTCCAACTGCGCAACGCTACGCGCTGTTAACAGCCAACTGCCCAACACTACAATAGCCAATATTACAACAATGCTAACCAGCCACAGACTGCACACAGCACAGCCAGAGATTTTCATACCGAGCGCTACGTGGCGTTACCAATATAAAAACCTAAACAGCCTACTTACAACTTGTCCCAAGCCCATTTTCTGCGCTAGCCTTTTCCTCTACTCCTTCCCCTACAACTGCCATACAGTTCCCCCTGACTATTAGATTCTCACCTCCCTTTACGTACTGTATTACCCTTTCAATATCTCCATACACTTTTTCTGTCTCTTCATCTTCAGCTTGTGATGTCGCCATATATACCTGAACTACAGTTGTCGGTGTTGGTTTGCTGTCGCTTCTTATGAGAAATAACTGTTCACAGTAACACACTTTCTGCCTCACCTTCCTATTCATAAAGAATGCTACTCCCTTTATATCATTTTCTGCTGCTGTTACTACGCTATTCTTATCTGACCAGAGATCTTTGTCTTTCTTCCATTTCACTTCACCGTCCCCTACTGTTCTAGATTGAGCCATTGCATTTCCCTTTTCAGATTTTCTAGCTTCCCTACCAAGTTCGAGCTAACATTCTACGTCCCTACTCGTTAGCCTCCCGGAGATCCGAATGGGGGACTACTCCGGAATCTTTTGTCAATGGAGAGATCATCAGGACACTTTTTCAGTTTCTCACCACAAGTCCTGTGGGTACACATAATGTTCTTAATGCAGTGGTTTCAATTGCTTTCTACATTCTCATGCCGTTGATCATTGCTGATTCTTGTGCCTTTAGAGACAGTTTACCACCTCAAGGACAAAATAACGCCCTGAACCTCTGTCCACACCTCCACTTTGACAAGACCGTTGGCAGAATGAGGGTGACTTCTTATGCCGGAAGTCTTCGGCAGCCAGTGTTGATTATTAATCAAAATTTAAGCGGTGGCGTGTTTCGAACGCAGGACCTAGGACGTTTTGATTACTAATCAAAGACGCTACCATCTTTTTTTTAACCTCATTTTTGATCGTAATCGCTTGTTGCATTTGTTCCGGTCGGACGTCCCGTTAAAGTTCATAGTTAATCCATTGAAGCAGTTTTTTTTTTTTTTTTTATTACAGAGAGCAGCTATCGCTGTGATCGAACACGTTGAGCTACCGTTCCAGAAATCCTGTACTATGCGTGCACATTCCTTCATATGAGAGGAATATTTCCTCCATAATATGGAATACATGCACGATAAAGCTGTATTATCTATGGTAGTGCAGGATGATCGTAGAGGATTTGATTTTTTCCTTTAATTCTAAAATAGATGATGATACTTCATTTGTCTGGCAGTTGGCAAGGAGTGGAATTATGGCCCAGTGATATCCATCAGCCTCAAAAGGCAAAACGAATCACTGTATTAGAAATGCACGCATAAGTAGATGCTTGCGTGCTGTAGGTTAGTGACTGCACTCAGTATTCGCCGCAGAGGCGAATATGCATATGGAGCTTTCTTCAAAAGGAACTCTACCCACAAAACTTTGTGTGCCTCGTAACGATAACATATAGCTGTTGTGTAGGAGCCACAGAACGCCTCTACAGACGAGTGTTTTGTCTCATGCCGTCAGGCCGCTGGCATCACGATCCTAAACAATGCGAAAGGAAGTTTGCAGAGAGTTTTGGTGGGACGGCTTTTGGTTGGTCAGCGTCCGCACCATTGGGAGTGGCAGTTTGCCATAGGTCGGTGTTCGCAACTTTTTGGAATGTGGAGCTGTCATAGGTCGGTGCTCTTCCAAAAGGTGTCGCTGAACCTTCGAGAGTAAAATTGTTAGAAGTTTTCTGATTGGGAGATACGTGGTCTCAGACTTCCATAAACTGAAGGTTTTTGTGGGCTCACACCATGGAGGAGAAGGAGCACGAGCTTACAGAGATTCGATGCTCAGAGTTCGGCAGAGGCGGTTGTCTGGAACTGTAGAGGAGAAGTTAATTTGGCTTTAACAGTTCAGAGAATAGTCAGCAGTTTTCGGGAGAGCAGATGGGCCGCACTGTGCCGGAGTTCATCTCCACCTATGACCTCACCATGCCTCATTTCACGCAACTGATTTAAGCAGCGAAACGGCGTACGAAAATCGTATAGAATGATAGGTGCACTGTTTGATGTTAATTGATCAGTCACTGTTAAGGTGGCTTCTCGTCCTCGATTTTGCTGTTTGGACTTCTCATTCATTTATTCACTAACTTTCCAATAGAATCATCACCACCAATTTAATTTTGCGATTAATAGTCAGTCGCCAAGGGGGGGCACGTTTCTTATCCATTTGGTTTATCCTCTTAGAATATTTCTGGTACCTTCCTGTCCGGTTATCTGTATTTCCGGTTATATGCACTCTTTCTCACGTAATGAATTATTCGACATCGAGCTTGGACGGCTTATCAATGGAAACGTGCAGCCTGGTCAGATGAATCACGTTCCTTATTACACCATATAGTAGTCATATCCGGGTACACCGTCATCCAGGTGAGTATCTGCTATAAACACGAACCGTACCTCGGATGGAGGCCGACGTGGGCAGTATTTTGTCTTAGGGGGCCTTTACCTGCCCTTCAGTGGGGCCCGTGGTAGTAACGAAAGGCACCAGGCTGCTGTGGACTACATGAACATATTTTTAGAACACCTGTATCGGTACACGTTTAATGTCTCCGCCAGCAGCGTAACTGACTGTGGCACAAGGCCAGAATCGTGAGATAGTGGTTGAAGAGCATGATAGTGAAATCAGGATGACGTTTCGGCTACCAGATTCAACTTATCCGAACCCGATGGAACACTTGTGGTCTCTGGGACGCCACTGGTGCCACAAACCACAGGCCCGTAATGTACGGGATCTGCATAACCTGCGCGTGGTCATCTGGTGTCACATACTTCAGGAACCCACCTGGCACTTGCCGAATTCATGCGACACAAAACCATTGCTGCACTGCAGTCCAAATGTTGATGATAACGCTGTTAATCAAGTGGCTGTAGTGGCACAAAATGCTTTTAAATCCTCCTCGGACGAATGTTGACGTGACTCCATTAGTAAGTGCAAAGGTGATTCCTTGATCCATTCTTGTTCTTTTCGAATCAGAGCTCCAATTACCTCGATATAGGCCGCATTTTTTGCACCAACCACACTGTCTACCTTCCTAGAAATTACTTTAGTGTATCGTAATCACTAACTACATTCTAGTAGATAAGCACTTGATATTCCGCCTTGTGAGCCTACGAAACAATCACTAACAGTTAACTCTCTTATGTAAAATGTGAAGCGGACATACCTTCGCTCTTATGCTCTTACTTTTACTCAGCTTTTGTGAAACTGGGCAGAGGACATCTGTTATGTGCAACATCTATTCATCATGGATTTAGAAGGAATGTCAATGCTGCTGGGTATAACTTTACAGTTCTTACAAATGCGATATTGTTGCTTGCAACAGCTATAAATTCTGACAAGTGCAGCGCACGCAGGATATACGAAAAAAGCCACCCGTAATCACACTTTCTAGCCTTTTGTTTTTAGAAATTATTACATTCAGATTAAAGGAAAAGTGAGCTGTCAGTCGTCAAGTAACTGTATTGGGCTTGAGAAACTCTTTACTAGAACTGGGGAAATCCCCTGTCACGCACTTACTACGACTAGGGAAATTCCCTGTCAGACACGAAGGGGCACACAATACTATCGTAGTCGTAAAGGCGTTTGTGGAAGTCGTAGTGCCACAAAACTAAAGTCGTAATTGTAAGGGGAATCCTCTCTCAGTAGGGTCTCCACTTCTACCTCTGTATATAAACATACGGTCGCCGGAAAGCCAATGTTGACAACGAAAGTGTTTGGCGGCGTTTGCTGACATCGGTTCTGCGTGCGCCCTGGCAGCGATGACGAGAATCACTGTCGCCTGTATTCTTCTCGTTCTTGTCAGCCTCAGTGCTATGACTTCTGCAGTCCCAGGTAAACTCCGATCTCATAAGAAATATGTGACTTTATTTTCATAGCATCGCTTGTCAAATTAATTATTCCCTACTGTTGTTTGCTTCACGCATGCACTACTGTGCACAAAATTACCGGGAGATCACCACTGACCATTACAGAAACGCGCCATGTAACTAAAAGCATGTATGACCTATTTCCGCTACTAGTAAATTGTTAGTTAATGGAGGAAACCTATCACTGAATTTTTGTATTCTGAAGGCAGAGTTTATATTCACTTTCCATATTACCTTTACTTTCTCTAGTACCGCAGAAAGCATTTCTCTGACTTAAGAGAGTGATGTGACGCACGACATACGCTCTAGTTTTTTCCAAAAATGCTCATTTATGTGCAGGCTCTAAGTAAAGCAGTTAGCTAGAATGTCTAGCCCGTGCAGACAAGTTTATTTTGAATGTACTTTTCGGTAAGTAGTATTATTATGCTGTATATGGAGCATGTTATTATCTAAATAGAAATATAGGTATTAGTTTTACATTCGACTAACACTAACAGACTGAGTGTAGGACAGTCTGCAGCATAATTAACTGCTGCCGTAATATATTCCGCTAAATATCCGTCACCAAGTATGTCAACACAAAGCTATCTGAGTTTATTACCACTTCTGTCACCCAGTGCATATGCAGGACGGGGGCTTCGAGGGAATCTTTCGGCATCCTTAAGTCTTTACTACCTTATTTAAGGACTGATTGGATTACTTCCAGGAAGACAACGACCAACCATGGAAAAATATTTTAAGCATGACTGTGTTTGCTGTTTGTCAGTCGTAGGTATATTCCAGTTTTGTCTATCTGCAGTCTGCACTAACTTTTTAACGGATGTCATCAACCGCGTTTGACGACTGTTCGGCTGGAATAGGAAGAAGGAAGTTTTGGTTACAGATTTGTTTCTTAAATATTCACTTACTTTATTTTCGCCGTCTGAACTGGACACAGAATGATATTCAATTTTTTGATTGCAGTACTTCTTGTTGAAGTACGACCTTCGTCGTCATATACTAATGATCTTAAAGACAAGGTAATTAAATTTATGGTTGTTACAAAGTCGTGATAAACAAAACAACTGAGAAGTATTAGTACTTTATGGATTGTCACATTCCTTACAAACTTGTGCTGTTCATCTATGCATATTTGCACCACAAATCCTTCATAATCGTTTCAGTATAATCTAATCATTGTCTGAGTGTTGCGGGAATAACGGTAACACCTGGTACACTGTAACGTGTTCTTCGACACGGAATTTCAAACGGTTCGCAGCGTATGGAAGGTGTTTTAGGAGAATAGCAAATACTTTAGGATGTGGTAGTATAGATTAATTTGAATAAAACATCCCTTATTACATATATATGATTTTTAATGATTATGGAGTTATAGGTGTTGGAATGTAACCCAAACAAATACTAACAGAAAATATTAAGGGAAGTAGTGCATATTTTCATAAATTCCACCAGTGACCAGTGCCCTTGCGAAATCTCTTGATAATCCAGGTGTAGCTCTTCTGAGGACGTCTTGACGTTCTTTTCTGACTATTCAAAAACCGAATGATCAGTTCGTCTGTTTCCTTTTTCTTTGTAGACTTGGCCTTTAAACCGTCCTCACAAGCAAAAATCCGTGGACCTTGGTGAGCAAAAACGAATACGTGATTCTCAATCTAGGGTCCGGGGAACGCTTGGTGAACGCTAGGTTTAGATTATGTGTGACCTGACGACTAGAATGAGTAGAGAGTCCGCCACTCTAGAAGGACACACCCAACCTTGTAGCCAAGGGTATCCCTTTTAACAATGCTGGAAACTCGTTTTCACGATAGCCTAGACAATGCGGATGCGGTAACACAACAGGCCTAATCAACTGGTTGTCTGTCATATCACACAAGCACATTTATGTTAATGAACACAGGTTTTCATCGGACCACCGATGTGAGTTACGAACATAATCCATACCGTCACGAGTGAAAGTGACGTGATCGGTAAACAGTAACAATGGCAATACTCGGCGATCTGCAGCCAACGAAAAAATCGTAGTGGTCCACCCTCATTTCCTTCTCGATCGTGTTGAATCCGCCATAAATGATAAGGATCGAGACTGTCCGCCATGTTGTTGTGTGGAACACCTCCAGGTACAGAAATTCTGCATGTGACTGTTCAGGGGCGACGTTCTGCAACTGAATAACGTTTTGTAAATCATCCACATTCTGTTCATTTGCACGGTCAGGTGAGGTATTTCTGCTGGGCCTTGCTCCTGTCGATTTCAGTTTAGTGAAAACACGAGTAAACACTCCTGAATGTGGTACTCTGTGGTTAGGAAATCATCTACAGTATTAAAATGTGTTATGTATGGATAAAAGTTTTCAAACATGTCAGTCGCCTGATCATCAAAGTACTGTGACCATCTCACAGTGAGTCGCTAGACGACTTGACGGCGGTCAAGGTACAATGAAAACCGAACCATCACAAAAAGCAACTGGTAGCAGTTATTATAGCAAACAGTGCACCTTATTCTCTAAAAATAGCAGTAGTGTTTCCATTACGAAACCTACTCACAAATATCGAATCGACATAGTCAGCATTTGTAAGCAAATGCAGCACAATTACACGATACGACATACACAGACGGAAAAAAATCGCAACACTAAAAAATAATTAATGTAGAGTAATGAAATTTCGGAAATACGTGACATATATAAGTGATTAACATTGCAGGCTCACAGATTACCATAAGCACGAGATAATCTACTACAAATGTGCAATGCTGGTAGATTAATAACTAGTGTATCTGCCAGAACGTTGAATGCAAACATGCAAACGTGCATGCATTGTGCTGTACAGGTGCCGGATGTCAGCTTGTGGGATAGAGTTCCATGCCTGTTGTATTTGGTCGGCCAATGTAAGACGGGTAATGCAGCTTGTGGATGACACTGGACTTGTTGTCTGGTGGTGTCTCGTATGTGCCCGCTTGCAGACAGATCTGGGAATCAAGTAGGCCAAGACGTGTCGACAGTCTGTGGAGCATGTTGGGTTACAAGAACCATATATGGACGAGCGTTATCTTGCTGGAAAACAACCCGTGGAATGCTGTTCATGAATGGTAGCGCAACAGGTCATATCCCCAGACGCATAATTTTTGCAGTCGGGGTATGTGGGATAACCACGGGAGTGCTCTTGCTATCATATGGAATCACACCCCAGACCACAACACCAGGTGTAGATAAAGTGTGTCTAGGAAGCACACAGGCTTGAAGCAAGCCCTTTTCCGGCCTCCATCCAACTAACACATGGCCATCACTGGCGACATGTCAGTCGCCTGATCATCAAAGTACTGTGACCATCTCACAGTGAGTCAGAACCAGCTTTCATCAGAAATCACAACAGACCTTCACTCTGCCATCCAATGAGCTCTCGCTTGACATCACTGAAGCTGCAAATGGCGGCGGTTTGGGGTCAGTCGAATGCACGCTACAGGGCGTCTGGCTCGGAGCTGTCCTTGAAGAAACCTATTTGTAACAGTTCGTTGCGTCACTGTGGTGCCAATTGTTACTCAGATTGGTGATTCTCGTGACCACCGCTGCCAGCAATCATGTTCGGAGACTACATTCCTGACAAGTCTCTCTGTAATATCGCAGAAGGAACATACAGCTTCTCGTAGTCCTATTACATGGCCTAGTATGAACTCGGTAAGATGCTGATAATGGCATCTTTGTCGCCTTAAAGGCATTCTTGACTAACTTCAACTCAGCTCGTCCAAACTCAAAGATAACCATCACTCATGACCATTATAGCGTGTATTTAAAGCAAACCTGATTTTAATCCTCGTAGTGGCGCTACTAGTGCCACTCTTATGCCACTGGCGTGAAGTCTGAAAAGATATCGTCTTTGAGAAGTAAAAACGCGTCTACCAACTTTAGTTGATGCCTCACAACTTCTTCTTTGTCTTGCGTTTTTTCCATTAGTGTAGTTATTCAGTAGATTACAATCATAACCACAGTTGTAACATTTAATTATACAAATTTAAGCATAGTTACACGACTCGAACTTCAGAACAAAAATTATAGTCGATGTGGAAAAAAAGTATAGCATCAGGGATAGCAACAAGTGAAATGAGAACTTATCCCTGTAACCTGCCATATCTCTGTAACCAACAAAGCTGGGGGCGTGTTATATGGAATGTTTTATACTAATAAGTCAATTCTACTATCTGCTAACGTGTTTTCAGTTCCCCCTGAAAACGCCCTGTAGAAACACTGTGATAAGCAGTGTGACGTTAGATAATATAACTAATTATAAGAACGGCGTACAATTTTAAGTTAAAGGGAAAACAAAATGTGACATATGTCAGAGGACTGTAGCGAGAGAGTCATGATACATTCAGAATTATACGCCTTTTGCATCGAATAGATGTGTGTACTTTAAACAACTTTAAGTCACGGGTGATCCCTCACTAAAATAAATTTTGATAAGACACCTTAAATTTTAGGAACAAAACAGTATTTCTTTCTGATTATTTCCATAGCTAAATTTTCTTTCCGAAGCGTCTGTAGCTGCTAAAAGCCACGCTTGCTCATTTTCAGCAACATCGGAAGAAGACCACTCCGGCGACCAGCTCGTGCGCTACCGTTGTAGCATACTGGGCGGTATCGGGGGAAATGTAGCGTGCCGCCTCTACTGCAGGGGTGGCCAATGCAGGGGAGGTTCCTGCCAGTGCCCCAAGTAATGAGCCGACAGCTGGGAGACCGCACTGATCGCTAACATGTCTGACTCATCAATAAAATATCCAAAACTGTAGTGCTGGCATGTTGTATATTCTGTTGCTGTTATTATTCACTCAACATTCTTATCCTGAATAAAGAAATTTTACCCGATATTGCGTCCAAGTAAAAGGCACGCTTTCAGATTGACCAAATGTGTGCTATTCACTATGCAAAGATCAGAAGAAACCTTTCGTAGAGACGATGGTAAGTCAATAGGTGTGAAGACAGCGGTATGTACGAGGGAGCAGCTTGTATTGTTTTATATTATATTTCAACAAAACACTTCTGCACGTGAGACCACATCATATTTGTTTATAGTAATTCCGTGTGACTGGATGACCTGGTGCAATTGTTTGACTTAGGCGTCACTTCGATGTCAGTCGAGTGTATCGAGCTATATGCACGCGTGAGGGTGGCACACACTGCTGTCGATTTTGTACCGTAATTTTGCAGCGACAAGTATTGGTTCTGCTCTAACTCAGATGACGATCAGTTGGGACTAAGGGGGTACCGACGGCACTGGACTTATTCTGTGAATGTTTCTGAGTGACGTACCCGTGTCACCACTATCGTCATGGACTACGGAGCCATCAGGTATGAATTCAGGTCACCTAGTGATTCAACAATACGATAGCACAACATTGTACCATGACATCCTATGTCCTCAAGTGTTGACTTTCACGTAACAGGACCCTGGTACCATCTCTCTATCGAATAAAGCTGGTCCAGACACGGCCGTGTTCCTCGATTTCAGGAAGGCATTTGACTCTGTCTCGCATTGACGACTAGTGAAAAAATACGAGCTTACCGAGTATTGGACCAGATTTGTAACGGTATTCAAACCTTCCTTGCAGAGAGAGCTCAGCACGTCGGTCTTAATGGAACGAAGTCGACAGGTCTAAAGGTAATTTCACGAGTACGCCAAGGAAGTATGACTGGACCGTTGCTGTTTGCAATGTATATAAATGATCTACTAGGAGACGTCGGAAACTCTTTAAGTCTGTTCTCAGATGATACGGTTTTTAAAAACGTAGCAACCCCAAAAGACAGCAACTATTTGCTGAAAGACCTAGAGAGGATTGCTGAATTGTGCAGCGACTGGCATTTGACCATGAATGTAACATATCGTGCATAAATAGGAAAAGAAGTGCACCACTTGTGATGACAAGCTAGTGGGCAAAGTAACTACCGAAATATCTACGAGTATTTATCCGGAGCGACCTTAAGTGTAATGCCTACATAAATCAAATTGTTGGAAAAGCAGATGCCAGGTTGAGATTCAAGGGAAGAACCATAAGCAATTATAATTCATCCACTAAAGACATGGCTTACGAGGTGCTTTTTCGACCATTTCTGGGACCCTTATGAGGTTCGACTGATACAAGAGAAAGAGAAAATCGAACGAATAGCGGCACGATTCGTCAAGAGATCGTCTAGTCCGCGCGAGAGCATCTGCTTAACAAACTGCAGTGGCAGTCCCTACAACAGAAGTGTTGTCAACCAAGGAATTGTTTACAATCGAAATTTCGCCAGCAGGAGTGGCCGAGCGGTTCTAGGCGCTTCAGTCTGGAACCGCGAGACAGCTACGGTCGCAGGTTCGAATCCTGCCGCGGGCATGGATGTGTTCGTCGTCCTTAGGTTAGTTAGGTTTAAGTAGTTCTAAGTTCTAGGGGACTGATAACCTCAGATGATAACCTAAGATGTTAAGTCGCGTAGTGCTCAGAGCCATTTGAACCAATCGAAATTTGGACAAAGTACTTTCCAGCGAGAGCCGGACAACATATTACTTCCTCCCACATACATCTCGTGAAATGACCACGGCAAGAAAATTCGAGAAATTGTAGCTAATACAGAGGCTTACCGACAATCGTTCTTCCCAGATGCCATTCGTGAATGGAACAGGGAAGGTGGGATCAGTTAGTGGTGCAAGAAGTACCCGCCGCCACACACCGTCAGTTGGCTTGCGATATACGGATGTAGATGAAGAAGGCGAGTGTCTCGACGACCGGCTTGCATGCTTCTACAATCCGAGCTTATACCCTGACGGGATGCTCAGTTCCAACCTCCTTTCCTTTGCAATGCCAACATTTTTTAATAGCTGATAAACCGCTCTTGTTGGTCCACCCAATTATGTATAAGACTATCACCCTCTGTTGCTTCTGAGAAACTGATATATGAACAAAACTGATGCCTTGATTTCATAATCGCTCGAGGTTTTGCAGCTGCGCAGACATAGTTTTGGTGGTAATTCATTTATCTCATGTGATTTGTGTTACTGAACAGATGAAACGCTCACCTGGTTCCATTTACAGTTTAGTTATCAGACAACTTCCAGGGATAAAAAAACCGGGTTTCTGTACTTGATACCCTGAGGTGACAAAAGTCATGAGATACCGATACGCACGTACATAGACGGCGGTAGTATCGCGTATACAATGTTTGAAAAGGGCAGTGTATTGGCAAAGCTCTCATTTGTACTTAGGTGACGAGTAAGAGACTTTCAGCGCGGAATGGTAGTTGAAGCTAGATGCATGGGACATTCCATTTTGGAAATCATTAGGGAATTCAATATTCCGAGATACACGGTGTCTAGAGTGTGCGGAGAATACCAAATTTCCAACATCACCTCTCAACACCGACAACGGAATGGCCGACGATCTTCACTTAACGACGAAGAGCAGCGGTGTGTCGGTAGAGTTGTCAATGGTAACAGAAAAGGAACATAGCGTGACATAACCGCAAAAATCAGTATGGGATGTACGATGAACATATCCGTTAGGACAGTGCGGCGAAATTTGGCGTTAAAGGGCTATGACAAGAGACGACCGACGAGAGTGCCTTTGCTAACAGCACGATGTCGCCTGCAGAGTCTACCGTGGGCTCGCTACTATATTAGTTGGACCATAGACTACTGGAAAACCGTAAGAGCTGATGGTAGGGTTCGAGTGTGACGCAAACAGCATGAAGCCATGTACCCAGGTTGTCAACATGGCACTTTGTAAGCTGGTAGTGGCTCCATAATGGTGTGGGTTGTGTTCACATGGAATAGACTGGTTCCTGGTCTTGTCGGCTACTTTCAGACCATTTGCGACTATTCATGGTCTTCATGTTCTTTAACTACGATGGAATTTTTGCGGATGCGCCATGTCACCAGGTCATAATTGTTCGCGACTGGCTTTAAGAACATTCTGGACAGTTTGAGCGAATGATTTGACTACCACGATGGGCTGACATCGAACATTATGGGGCATAATCGACATATCAGTTCGTGAGCAAAATGCTGCACTAGCAACACTTTTGTTGTTATGTACGGTTATAGAGGCAACATGGCTGACGACTTGTTGACATAGAGATTTAAAATGTGAGACTATAATACATTTATCGAAAATTTATGATACTCACATGAAGACGAATTTGTCTTTATCCAGAGCTACCTTTCGCCCACATCTTTGACTGTGTATGTGTTCGGCACATATATTGAAAACCTCCTCCTCCCTCCGTCTGTCCACCTCATCCTCGCACTTCTGTCTCCAACTCCCCACTCTCTCCTTCCCTCTCTTCATCTCCTCCTCTCTCTCTCTTTATGCAGTTTCTCCACCCCATCTCTTTTTACAATATCTTACACTCCTTCCCTCTGGTCATAACCTCCCCCCCTCCCTTCCCACTCTCACTATGTCTCTGCTTCCCACTCTTCCTTTTCCCCCTGTCGACTGATCCTCTACGCCATCCACCTGCCTCATGTATCTACTGTTTCTTCACTCTCTTTATCAAATTCCCCTCCCCCCACCCCTCCCTCGTTCGGTCCATCCCCTCCATCATCTGTCTCCAGCCATGCACATCATCATGTGCATCCTCTGAAATACAGTTCATTAAAGCACTGAAGTAAGTTGATACTAGTCTTAGAACACACCTGTAGGACAGGCAACACATTAGGGGTTTGAAAATCATTTATGTGCTCCTGACATACAGGCCACCATGCAAAGCAGGTGGATGATACGTAGTGCTCCAACACAACACACCTGTCATGCGGAGCAGCCTATATGATATGACAGATCTCATAAACTGTTTTGTGCCTCTGACATGTTCCCATATAGTGGGGCCCAAAAAACACGATTTTCCTGTATCTCTGCTCTTTTTGGAGGTAGGAGGATGTAAACCCAACAGTACTGATGTTCGTGAGGCTTGCTGTTTTTGTGTCAAATTTGGTCGAAATCGATGAAGGGGATTGGGAGGAGATCCCTGAGATGCATGAAGTAGAAACAGCTTCGTGTGAGGTATATTCGCAAACTAAATGGAGTCGGAAAATAGTTATGGATACACACATCCAAATAAATGTTATGGCTGATTCTGCAGTTATTCGAACTAAGGCCACAGGTTGTCTGTAAGATACTGTCAAAGAGAGGGGGTGGAGAAAATGCATAAAGTGACAGTGAGGAGGAGATGAAGAGAGGGAAGAAGAGAGTGGGGAGTGGGAGATGGAGGTGTAGGATGATGTGGACAGACGGAGGGAGGAGGAGGTTTTTCAATATATGTGCCGAACACATACACAGTCAAAGATGTGGGCGAAAGGTTGCTCTGGATAAAGACCATTTCGTCTTCATGTGAGTATCATAAATTTTCGATAAATGTATTATAGTCTCACATTTTAAATCTCTATGTCAACAAGTCGTCAGCCATGTTGCCTCTATAACCGTACATAACAACGAAAGTGTTGCTAGTGCAGTATTTTCCTCACGAACTGATATGTCGATTATGCTCCATAATGTTCGATATCAGCCCCTCATGGTAGTCAAACCATTCGCTCAAACTGTCCAGAATGTTCTTAAAACAAGTCGCGAACAATTATGACCTGGTGACATGGTGCATCCGCAAAAATTCCATTGTAGTTAAAGAACATGAAGACCATGAATAGTCGCAAATTGTCTGAAAGTAGCCGACAAGACCAGGATCCAGTCTATTCCATGTAAACACAACCCACACCATTATGGAGCCACTACCAGCTTACAAAGTGCCATGTTGACAACCTGGGTACATGGCTTCATGCTGTTTGCGTCACACTCGAACCCTACCAACAGCTCTTACGGTTTTCCAGTAGTCTATGGTCCAACTAATATGGTAGCGAGCCCACGGTAGACTCTGCAGGCGACATCGTGCTGTTAGCAAAGGCACTCTCGTCGGTCGTCTCTTGTCATAGCCCTTTAACGCCAAATTTCGCCGCACTGTCCTAACGGATACGTTCATCGTACATCCCATACTGATTTTTGCGGTTATGTCACGCTATGTTCCTTTTCTGTTACCATTGACAACTCTACCGACACACCGCTGCTCTTCGTCGTTAAGTGAAGATCGTCGGCCATTGCGTTGTCGGTGTTGAGAGGTGATGTTGGAAATTTGGTATTCTCCACCCACTCTTGACACCGTGTATCTCGGAATATTGAATTCCTTAATGATTTCCGAAACGGAATGTCCCATGCGTCTAGCTCCAACTGCTAATCCGCATTCAGTCTCTTAATTCGTCACCTCTAATGTCTATGCGGCTTAGTCGTTTGACTATGAACTGGGTAGCACAAGAAGTAACGAAGGTACCTTACAGGTTAATATCCCGTCGACAGTGCAGTCTCCAGGGACGGAGCTCAACTTCGCCTTTTTGCTCAATCTTGACATCATTAATGACACCTGCTCCCTATGACCATATCCTCCTCTCCCCCCCCCCCCCTCACTGTCACTGCCTTCCACTCTTCCTTTTTCCATTGCCCACTGACCCTCTACATCTTCCACCTGCCTTATCTATCTACACTTCCTTCCCTCTCTCTGTCCATTTCCTTTTCCCATTCGCTCTGTCCATCAGCTTCTGTTATGTAAAACACGACGATTTAAACCATGGTTAATATCATCAACATCATTGGATGCTATTTTCTTGTACTAATCGTTTTAAGTAGAAACAAAAACAAATCCATGGGGCAGAAGACGCAGAGACTTAAGAAAAAAGACTTAATAAAAGTAAAATTATTTTTTAAAATAATATTGCAGCATAATGGAAAAAATACAGCAGGTTTTCAAAAATACAGTTGAAGCTGTAACAAACTTTTGAAACTTACTGGATGGTAAATAAGTTGAAATCTTAATATGTGCTAACTTTGAAGGTATGATATATTAAAGGCATTGAGTTACACATAATTAAAAACGAAGCACAATAAGAAAAAAGTATTAATGAACTATTATGTTTTAAAGATCTCAGGCCAAAATTGTACCGACAACACAGGATCTGAAATTAAATATTTGAAGATAAGGGACTGAAGGTGTGAAACGAAGAGTTCATGTGGTACAGTAAGGTCAAGGGCGCCCATATCCGGGGCAAGAGGGTGGCCGCCACCCCCCACTCCCTCCCCCATCCCCCTTAATTCTCAGGGAAAGGAAAATATATAGTGTTGTCAGGCGTTTTTGTTTCAAGAAAATGATTTAGGAGTTGTATTATGCACGTTTGGAACAGGGTTGACACTGGAACTTTCATATGGCTACTTCCAAGTGGCTATTTGTCTTCCAAAATATTACAAATACTCCGTACATCAGATACGGACCTTCTCTACAAAGTACTATAATTGTGGGCGGCCTTGCACGTGGTACTGAATGAGAACTGTGTGTGAGATGCGCGTCTGCGAACAGCGACTGCTTTCAAATAAACAACTGCCCGCTACACTAACGATGTTTGCGCCACCTTAGAGAACAGTACGTAGTCCACGGATGAGTTTTCCACCGCTTAAAATTCATGGCAGATTATTAAAGATGCAACATTACTCGTTACAGGCACTTGAGTATACTTATTTAACCACTTGCACGGGTATTTTTGGAGAGCACTACTCTGTCTCAGTGGGTAATTCCTCCTAGCTCAGGTTGAAGTAGTCACCCCAAGTGCCTTGCCATCTCATTAAAACTTCTCTTTATTCAGTTTAGTTTATGGATCAAAACGAAAATGGATTAGGATGATGCAGAATGCATTACAGAAATTTTATTTTCACGCAATTACACTTTGTTTTACGTGTTAAATATTTTGATACATATTGTGCATAAAGAAAAACTCCACATACTGCAAAGCAAATAAGATTTCTCTTTTCCAAGGCCCCTTTTCGCGTATGCTCCACGCCTCCTTCTTAGCCTTATCTTCGTTGTGCTTGCCCATAGTTCTGGAAATTACCTGGCCTTAAGGTGAGCTTCTTTTTGTGTTCGAGGTAGGCGTCCGGAGTCCAATGGACAATCCTTGTTGTGTTGCACAAAGCCAAAATAACGGATCTAACAACATTTTGCAAGTATCGACTGCTGGTTAGCATCCCGTCACCATAGGTGAACGAGAGTTGCAGCTTATTGCAACCCAGACCACAAGGCACTCTACAAGAAAGCGCTTACTAGGTCTGTATCGTACGCGCAAACGACCACCACTCATGTGCAGGCGGAATCTGCTTTCATTGCTGAAGACCACGGTACGTAATTCCATCTTCCACATGAACGACTGACGGCACCAGTTGAGCCGTGCTCATCGATGCTGTGACGCGAGTTGAAGACGAGCTACAGTTTTGCATGCCCATAGTCTCAATATTTTGAAAATGGAAGAGGATGTAGATGAAAATGAAATGGGAGATCTGATACTGCGTGAAGAGTTTGACAGAACACTGAAAGACCTGAGTCGAAACAAGGCCCCGGGAGTAGACTGACAGCCTTGGGAGAGCCAGTCCCTACGAAACTCTACCATCTGATGAGCAAGATGTATGAGACAGGCGAAATACCCTTAGACTTCAAGCAGAATATAATAATTCCAATCCCAAAAAAGCAGGTGTTGACAGATGTGAAATAACCGATCTATCAGTTTTATAAGTCACGGCTGCGAAATACTAACACGAATTCTTCACAGACGAATGGAAAAACTAGTAGCAGCCGACTTCGGGGAAGATCAGTTTGGATTCCGTAGGAATATCGGAACACGTGAAGCAATACTGACCCTACGACTTGTCTTAGAAGCTAGATTAACGAAAGGCAAACCTACGTTTCTAGCATTTGTAGACTTAGAGAAGGCTTTTGACAATGTTGACTGGAATACTCTCTTTCAAATTCTAAAGGTGGAAGGGGTAAAATACTGGGAGCGAAACGCTATTTACAATTTGTACAGCAACCAGATGGCAGTTATACAAGTCGAGGGGCATCAAAGGGAAGCAGTGGTTGGGAAGGGAGTGAGACAGGATTGTAGCCTCTCCCCGATGTTATTCAATCTCTATATAGAGCAAGCAGTGAAGGAAACAAAAGAAAAATTCGGAGTAGGTATTAAAATACATGGGGAATAAATAAAAGCTTTGAGGTTCGCCGATGACATTGTAATTCTGTCAGAGACAGCAAACGACTTGGAAGAACAGTTGAACGGAATGGATAGTGTCTTGAAAGGAGGATAATATGAACATCAACAAAAGCAAAACGAGGACAATGGAATGTAGTCGAATTAAGTCAGGTGATGCTGAGGGAATTAGATTAGGAAATGAGACACTTAAAGTAGTAAACGAGTTTTGCTATTTGGGGAGCAAAATAACTGATGACGGTCGAAGTAGAGAAGATATAAAATGTAGACTGGCAATGGGAAGGAAATCATTTCTGAAGAAGAGAAATTTTTTAACATCGAGTATAGTTTTAAGTGCCAGGAAGTCGTTTCTGAAAGTATTTGTATGGAGTGTAGCCATGTATGGAAGTGAAACATGGACGATAAATAGTTTGGACACGAAGAGAATAGAAGATTTCGAAATGTGGTGCTACAGAAGAATGCTGAAGATTAGATGGGTATATCACATAACTAATGCGGAGGTATTGAATAGAATTGGGGAGAGGAGGAGTTTGTGGTACAACTTGACTAGAAGAAGGGATCGGTTGGTAGGACATGTTCTGAGGCATCAAGGGATCACCAACTTAGTATTGGAGGGCAGCGTGGAGGGTAAAAATCGTAGAGGGAGACCAAGAGATGAATACACTAAGCAGATTCAGAAGGATGTAGGTTGAAGTAAGTACTGGGAGATGAAGAAGCTTGCACAGGAGAGAGCAGCATGGAGAGCTGCATCAAACCAGTCTCAGGACTGAAGACCACAACAACAACAGTCTCACTGCGATAGTGCCTGTTGACACATCTGTGCTCAGAAGACCTCTTATCTGTGCTGTGGTAACTGTAAGATCTGCCACTGCTGCCTTTACAATGTGACGATGCTGGCGGTTGTCTGTGCTGTGTGGATGTCTGTGCTCCTTCCCACATTTATACCACAGTGAGCTTTCTGGGCATGAGGATTCCCTATTAAAGGGTAGACACAAAGAGCCCTGTGGTAGCTATGCCACTACGCTATCTGTTGGCGGACGGCGCTAAAACCATTATGAGTACATCTACTATCCCCCAGGTGGCATATGTCGTCATTGGATCAAAATCGAAGTCGTCTTTTGAGGTGTACTATTTTTTTCTCGCAGTGTATCTGTGGTACTACTTTGTAGATTTTTGATGACTACCTTAGTATGGAACGATATATCGTACAATGCTACCCCTGAACAAAGGAACGTAAAATCACGGATGAGGTGTGCTAAGGAGCGAGCCTCATGTAAAACCATTCCGTCCGCATTTGCGTTTTCGCTTATTTCAACCAGTGCATCATTGACCTCTGTTATATTATATCTAACGGGGGTGACTGCGTCAGTCCTCCATTCCCATCTCGTTCTACTCAGTGGCTTCAAAGTTATGGCAGGTATATGACCGTTCAAGCCTTCGAAGCATAATTTACATCTATGGAATGACTACTGCAGGGGACATGAAGATCCCATCCGCTCTTGCATTCCTATGTTCTTGCCTTTCATATTAAACGGTTATCATAAAGTTGCCCACTCATGTCCTCCAAAAGTATTTTCATCTCCTCGAACTGGTTTAAGGCTATCTCTGTAAGCCATACACCAGATGAATCTCTTACAAGAACACAGTCAAAAAATGCTCATTAATATTTGTATCACAAGTGTCAACATCAGTAGAATTTATGTTAACGAAACGCACCCTCACTGTCATTTGCTCAGTGCCAGAACTACCTGGTATAGGGTCCAAAATTTACTATAATCTTTAGTAACCTTCAGTGAAGACAAAATTTTAATTTTTTATGGGGAATGGGAATTATTTAAATTTGTATGTTTTTAACAGATAATGATGGGACATGGGTTCACCACGGGTTGTTCTTATTATATGTTCTCCGACTACTGAACTAAATTTTCCAAACAATTCGATCGACATTAAGAAATTCCCGTTATTGTGAATAAACAGTTTGTCTGATGATCCTATTGCAAGAAGACGCTGTCTAGCTAAAATATGAATAATTGATGTAAGGCATTCGATTATACCTTTAGAATGCCGGATTTCCACATTTAATATCTGGAGTGTTCCTCTACTGCCAGATTTTAATCTTCTGGAGTGATATCCCTACCTTTGGTGCTATTCTAAGTGCACTTGGGACTTGCCGTAGCTGAGTAATATCTCATAGATTTCCACCAATTACTGTAACCACTTGAAATCAGCAAGATTTTAATGTTAGAAAAGAAATAGCGGCAGAGACGAAATACTTCTACCCTTTTTGAATAAACTAATCATTGGCTCTGACCAATTTTACCGCTGCGCAAACTCTAGTTGTAATTTTTAGAAGTAAAGCTACGATTAGGATGATCCTTAGGAAAGTTATCAAATTCGGTTATTTGTTCTAGAGGGACTGTTTTGAGTAACCGTGAAGTAACAAAACATCTATTTTATCACGTCATTTTGTGGAATCCGAATCAACTACATAGCTTCTAATTTGAGTGTGAGATGTGCAGTTGCTAGATTGAGCTGGAACAGTTTAACATTCACTAGAGAGCTGACACACAATGTCCCATTTACTCTGTGGCACTGACGGTACATCTTCACCTACCGAAGGCTTATCTTGATGTATGTCTGCATCTGCATTCGTGCATGGGTCATCCTGATGGAAGCCTTCTTAAGGCTGAAAAAATTTACGTAACGAAAAATTTCTATTTTTTGTCTGCATTTGGTCTTTCACCTCGGCTTTCCCTATACTGACCGCGTGAGAGGTGCTTCCTGTCATCATTCACTGTAAGAGTTTACACCATCTGCAATATAACCTAATGAAGACATGTCACGTCATAATGAGAAAACTTTTGCGCATTAGACCACTAGTACCTGGACATTGCCAGCTGAATGCACAAATATTTAACTTTTAACACCATCTTTGCTGCCGTCTTTACTGGACACCCTACAACAGGAATAATAAGACTGATGACAGAGTCTTCTTCACCTACACGATTATTGTTCGAAGTTAAATATGTTTCTAACAAGCTCGCACGTACAGACTTATATCAACGGCACAAACCACTGTTCGACCATTATATCGCACTTCCCTCACTGCTTAACTATTCGTTGTAGTCCATTAACAAACAAAGCACGCGGACACTATTTCCTTACAACTGTTCATTTGATTTATAAAATTATATTTTTATACTTAACGAATGTTTGTTAATAGTGTAAATTGTATATGGGTTTACATAATTAAAAAGTGTTACATACGAGTGAATGTTGTTGGGTTGATGGTTTCGGGAAGGAGACCAGACAGCGAGGTCATCGATCTCATCGGATTAGGGAAGGATGGGGAGGGAAGTCGGCCGTGCCCTTTGAAAGGAACCATCCCGGCATTTGCCTGGAGCGAGTTAGGGAAATCACGGAAAACCTAAATCAGGATGGCCGGACGCGGGATGGAACCGTCGTCCTCCCGAATGCGAGTCCAGTGTCTAACCACTACGCCACCTCGCTCGGTAAGTGAATGTGTCAAGTTTCACATAGTGCTGCATAAATGCAGTGACTAAAAATATATATTACGAAAGCATTATTTTTTCAACATTTTCCTAACATCTTTCAACAATATCATACGTATTTGGTGTACTAAAAGTTGTGGAATGAAGGAATAAACACTAAATAAAATTGTTGGAACACAAGCAGTCTGAAATACAACGAAACATGTTGGACAGTTCGTGCAGTGCTGTTTAGTTTCTTGAGCTCCAAAATAAGGTTTGTTAAGGTTCTGTCATATGATCCTAACAGTAATGTGTATTGATTATGGCCTCAACAATGAGAAAGAAAGGATAGTAAGGGAAAACTTAAAAGCAGTTATAGACAGAGCAGAAAAAATTAATAGCTTGGCAGAAGAGTAATGGCAGATCCAAAGTGGAGGGAGTGAAGGGGACAGGGTGCCATGCATCTTTCCATGTGTAAACGCTTGTAATGTACAATAAGCCGTTTGGACCACGTATATTCTCAAATTTACGATCATATCCTTTTCTCGATCTAATTTGAAATGTTTTAAATTCCGACTGTATAGTAGTATATGTCGTGCTAACACAACTGTAAAATTTTTTCTGACACCTATGAAATTAATTTACCTAAAAAACTCACACTGCAAAAATACATTTAAAATATGGTACTTAATACTAAACTCATTCAACAAAATAAAAATGCTTAGGTAAAAAGAGAAATACAGAAAATAATTTTATAAAAATTTTGCAGAATTGAACCACTGTGTAAAAAAAATTCATAAAATTACAGTACTACTAAAGATAATTTTTTTGTTTATATGAATATATATTATCAGAATTGTTCTGTTGTGCTGTTGAGTGAGTTTCATTTTCTGGATATTATTTTCGATTTAATGTTCTATGTTTCGATCTTAGTATGACTATATCCTAACTGATGTACTTTGGAACGATGTAAACTCTGTGCGAGTTGTGTATGTTTTCTGGCGGGAAGAAAGGAAGGAGAGATGTAAAGTTTTTCTGTAGTGCTCAGTTATTGGACAAATTGTAAATTCGATTGCGTACAAATGGAATGTATTGCACTGCGTGGACATTGTAATTGATGGCAGCAAGGAATCTAGCACTATTAAATACGAAAATTACATACGAATCAATTTGGCCTTTATTTTATTCAAGAAACATGTCAACCTATCAGGTTTCCAGACCTATAAGAGAATCTGGTTTTAGACAGAGGAAATTCATGCTACGGATTGAAAGAGATCCTCAAAACACAAGATGAATGTTTTTACTTAAAACTACCACTAGACTCGGCCAAAATTTTTTACCCAATAAACATTTATTGCAATTAACAGTCATCCGATTGTGCGTAGCAAAAGAGGACGGTAAACGCCACTTTACCTCAGTGTCTGGGTTAAAAATACTATTTAATGTGACAGCCAATTCATACTTTACTTATTCATTATTCATTTCTTACAAAGTGTTTTTCTCAGCGATACTGCTGTAGATACTTATCTTTGCTGTGTAGGGTCTTTTACGCTATCTATTTATTTATTACGATGTGTTTTTGCTTCTGTAGGGGCTTTCAAGCCGGCATAGGACTTTTTAAAAATACATTTCAAGTGTTGTGTTGGCAGCAATGCCATTCGCTAGCTTTGCTACTCTGAAAGACACATCCAAGAAGAACAACTCCTGCACTTAATTTGTCCTCTGTTTCACAATATTGTTGAAAATTTCCAGTAAAGCACTAGATTTTATGAATGATTTGTATTTCCAGGTTATCCACACACTTCGCCATTTATGCAGAACTTTTTGTGCCTTGTTTAACTCATCCTTTTCGAATCATTATCATTTTGCTGGCCCCAAAATCTGTCGCCCTGGGTGGTTTACCCCGCCCCCCTCCACATTACCCTAGAGCCGGCCTAGTCGTTCACGGATATATCATTGATGCTCACTAGAAAGTTAATGTGTGTTGCAAGAGGGTGCAGTGCCCGGAAAGCAGAATAAATCTTCAGAGGAAGGCTACGCAACACGCGTCATCGTAACTGGGAAGCGTTTTTTGTTGTTGTTGTGGTCTTCAGTCCGAAGACTGATTTGATGCAGCTCTCCATGCTACTCTATCCTGTGTAAGCCTCTTCATATCCCAGTACCTACTGCACCCTACATCCTTCTGAATCTGTTTAGTGTATTCATCTCTTGGTCTCCCTCTTCGATTTTTACCCTCCGCGCTGCCCTCCAATACTAAATTGGTGATCCCTTGATTCCTCAGAATATGTCCCACCAACCGATCTCTTCTTCTAGTCAAGTTGTGCCACAAACTTCTCTTCTCCCCAATCCTATTCAATACTTCCTCATTAGTTATGAGATCTACCCATCTAAACTTCAGCGTTCTTCTGTAGCACCACATTTCGAAAGCTTCTATTCTCTTTTTGAGCTGACACCGGTGTGTCAGACCCACCATACTTGCTCCGGACACTGCGAGAGGGCTGTACAAGCAATGATCACACGCACGGCACAGCGGACACACCAGGAACCGCGGTGTTGGTCGTCGAATGGCGCTAGCTGCGCAGCATTTGTGCACCGCCGCCGTCAGTGTCAGCCAGTTTGCCGTGGCATACGGAGCTCCATCGCAGTCTTTAACACTGGTAGCATGCCGCGACAGCGTGGACGTGAACCGTATGTGCAGTTGACGGACTTTGAGCGAGGGCGTATAGTGGGCATGTGGGAGGCCGGGTGGACGTACCGCCGAATTGCTCAACACGTGGGGCGTGAGGTCTCCACAGTACATCGATGTTGTCGCCAGTGGTCGGCGGAAGGTGCACGTGCCCGTCGACCTGGGACCGGACCGCAGCGACGCACGGGTGCACGCCAAGACCGTAGGATCCTACGCAGTGCCGTAGGGGACCGCACCGCCACTTCCCAGCAAATTAGGGACACTGTTGCTCCTGGGGTATCGGCGAGGACCATTCGCAACCGTCTCCATGAAGCTGGGCTACGGTCCCGCACACCGTTAGGCCGTCTTCCGCTCACGCCCCAACATCGTGCAGCCCGCCTCCAGTGGTGTCGCGACAGGCGTGAATGGAGGGACGAATGGAGACGTGTCGTCTTCAGCGATGAGAGTCGCTTCTGCCTTGGTGCCAATGATGGTCGTATGCGTGTTTGGCGCCGTGCAGGTGAGCGCCACAATCAGGACTGCATACGACCGAGGCACACAGGGCCAACACCCGGCATCATGGTGTGGGGAGCGATCTCCTACACTGGCCGTACACCACTGGTGATCGTCGAGGGGACACTGAATAGTGCACGGTACATCCAAACCGTCATCGGTCCCATCGTTCTACCATTCCTAGACCGGCAAGGGAACTTGCTGTTCCAACAGGACAATGCACGTCCGCATGTATCCCGTGCCACCCAACGTGCTCTAGAAGGTGTAAGTCAACTACCCTGGCCAGCAAGATCTCCGGATCTGTCCCCCATTGAGCATGTTTGGGACTGGATGAAGCGTCGTCTCACGCGGTCTCCACTTCCAGCACGAACGCTGGTCCAACTGAGGCGCCAGGTGGAAATGGCATGGCAAGCCGTTCCACAGGACTACATCCAGCATCTCTACGATCGTCTCCATGGAGAATAGCAGCCTGCATTGCTGCGAAAGGTGGATATACACTGTACTAGTGCCGACATTGTGCATGCTCTGTTGCCTGTGTCTATGTGCCTGTGGTTCTGTCAGTGTGATCATGTGATGTATCTGACCCCAGGAATGTGTCAATAAAGTTTCCCCTTCCTGGGACAATGAATTGACGGTGTTCTTATTTCAATTTCCAGGAGTGTATTTATCAGTACTGGGTCGCCTAACCAAGGAGAACTTGTTGAACATATAAATGATGTTGAAATTTAAGTAAATTCTGCTTATGAAAGATTTTTATTTGCTCTAATCGACGGACACAGTTCACAAGGAGCGGACGCACTAACAAACTCAAGGTTGTTACACAGTTCACAAGGAGTGGACAGACAGCAAAGTTCTCTATAATTTCGACTGAATTTGTACAAAATTATGCTAACACTGTGGGGAAGCACTAAATTACATGGAAGACCGTATGGAGGAAACTCAACAAGATACTGTTATCCCCATTGATCATAAATTCAAACTTAACGAGACAAAATCACGTATCAAGTCGGCAACTCATGTTGCGTACCAGAATGAGTAAGCCGTGAACTGCTCAGAATATGGATTGCACTATCATCGATTGTGACACTTGCATTTCCCCAAAATCAGCCAACTATGTGCCCATCAGCACTATACGGCGGCCGGGAGACAAATAGCCACCAATTTTAGTTATCCCTCCTCAACTATTTACCTTCCCGGTAACTCTAAATGGTGGGGACGATTTCGGTGTTATTGCCAATGCGACGGACCAGATTATCTTTTATTTCACGAATGCAGTAGAAACTGCTCACTCTTGACCTGAAAAATACGCACTAACAAACTCAAGGTTGTTACCGATCTTAATCAGTGACTCTTCAATTGGTCAGCTTCTTTGCACCCAGTATGGTCATCGGGGTGGGGGCGATAATTTGATTGCATACATCAGAAATTATGGAGCGAAAGCAGACGACCTTGTTACACTGATCAAGTGGTGCCACCGCATCTCATCCTTTGATAGTCATGGAGAACAGGCAAAAATGTCATGCTTAGCTATTCGCTGGAGATGGCAATGGCGGCACGGCATCCTCTGCCCTCAGCGAGGACAGGCGCCAGCTCTGGCCATAAAAGCACGGAAAAGATCGCAGTCCCACTGCTACTAAAACTCCCCACCTCTCAATACTCACAATAAAGTAACTACGAAGTAGTGGCAGAAAAATGAAATAGTACCGTCTAGCAGTATGTGTCAGTAATTGCACACTCGGGGCACTCGTGAGTTTCGCCACTGTTTGTTGTTAAGAACATGAAGCTTGTACAGCCATGCATGTGCACATGATAGTTTGCAGCATATGTCTTAAACACTGTTCATTGACACAATGATGTTAGCAATGGGTCGCTGAAGATGGGCGTAAATTGATAATGTGTCTTACGCAACCGAACTTAATATCTTAATGATCAAAAATAAAGTTCCTGAATTTCAGGCGACCTGCAGGGCAGTAAGACTATAAAATATTTAGACTGCTACTGATTACCAAAAAATACTGAAGAGCGAAAGGAGGAACAAAGAACTTCCTTTATAAAGGGTGTTCTTGTGGAATAAATTGATTGTGGAGATATTTACGAAATAATTGAAATGTTTTACAAGTAAATCGAAATGACACGAAATATAATCTATGGCACATCAGGTATCCCTCGAAGAAATGACGATCTGGAAAAGTTGTCATAAATTAATAATTATTTATGCGATATTCAGTTTATTTAACGACCAGAAAATTGACCGAAATAGATTACCCCACCAATAAACACGCAAATAAGAATGGTCAAAGCAACGTGGTGGATTTCGGGGAAAGAAATTCGGAGTGGTAGTACCTTATGCAACAGAAAATCTAGCAGCTGCATTACTGTTATCCCTATATTTCCGTACTTGAATGGGCTCATGAATGCCACTAAAAGTGCAATACAATTCAACAATTTTAGACATATATATTTATCACTTGATGAACTCATGTAAATAAATTTTAAGTTGACTGTCTTTCCGTCTCACAAATTTACTTGATATTCCTGAAAAAATATATCCTGATTTTCGTCTGACTGAAAGATGGTCATATTTGAAAGACAGCATCCTCGTTAAGAAAATAGAATTCAGTGGAAATGAAGGAGACAACACTGTCATTATTCTGTAGAGCACTGGAGAACGCGCAAGAAAATGCGTAACATTTCAATCAGATATTGAAGGAATTCCGACATGGCTCTACGGCTGCTAATATAGCTTTGAATGTTTAGAAACGAAAAATTGAACTCCAAGCCGGATCATTAGGGAATAGGGAAAGTATACAAAGAAGGGCAGCACGTAGTCCCAGGTGCTTTGGCTAGTGGCACAGTGTCACGGAGATGCTCGCAGTCTTCAGCAGGCAGACGCTTGAAGATAGACAGAAACTAGTCCGTAAAAGCCTACACAAAATGGTTCAAGAACCAGCGCCAGGTGAGTAGTCTAGAAGCATATAACCACCTATGTACCGCTCCCGTTGGGACCGCGAAGCCAAGATTAGATTAATACAGCGCACACACAGGAAAGCAAGCAATTATCGTTTCGTCAAACGACATTTCCAGAATGTTTCATGGCGAAAGTGAAATACGGAGGAGGTATGAAATGTCCCATTTGAACAATTGTACAGGACTGTGCTTAAACTGACACACAATATTTTTAGCGCAACGCAATCTGACTTTTAATAATTCCTACAAAACAATGGCCCTGACTAACATTAACCTATACCTTTCACAAATCACTTACCTCACAAAAATCTTCCTTACTCGAACTACTGCAATACGGCGAGCGCCACTACTGCCAGCTAAATAACAGATTCAAACTACGGAAGGCACTAACTACTGATTGGCATAGTTAGCAAATGAAAGATTTTTGTAGAGAACAAACAATGTATTTACCTTAATAGTCATAGTATATATATATATCAGTTCATGACATCCAGTCTAACAAATTTCAAAACTCCGCCATCTCTCTCGCCACATCCACCACTGCTGGCGGCTCACCTCCAACTGCGCAACGCTATGCGCTGTTCACATCCAGCTGCCGCTGCCCAACACTACAATGGCAGACAACAATGTAAACTAGCCACAGACTGCACACAGCACAGCCAGTGATTTTCATACAGAGAGCTACGTAACGTTGCCAATAAGAAAACATAAACAGCCTACTTACATAGTCCCCATGCTCCCCACAAAAAATTTTACAAATTGTTTTGGGCACTGGGCAATACATATTTGTTAAAATTTTTCATAATCGTAATTACAATAACAAAGAAATCAAATGCACACACTTATTGATACAATGTTGGTCAAAAGCTAAAATTTTCTCACAGTCCATAAAGACAGTCCTGATCATTCATCACAGTAAAACTGCCGTTTCTTTTCAAGTCTGAGCAGTAAAAGACAATGCACACGGAAGTAGTGGATTTCCATGCAGTCTTGAAGAAGTAGTGTTGTCCTTCCAACGGAAAGACAGTGCTGACTCTTGACATGCTGACAGGTAATGGGCCACAACAGAGTAAACCCACAGCAGAGTCATTCGAAGTTTTGAAGAATATTGGTAGGTAGGTCATCACAGAGCAGACCACTGTAGTCCTGGTAGAGATTACGGTATTGGTGAGCCACCAGAGGTGCAGACCCACTGCAATCCTTGTAGAAATAATGGTACTGGTGAGTCAGCAAAGGTGTAGACCCACTGTAGTCCTTGTAGAAATTGTGGTATTGGTGGGCCACCAGAGGTGCAGACCCACTGCAGTCCTTGTAGAAATGATGGTACTGGTGAGTCAGCAAAGGTGTAGACCCACTGTAGTCCTTGTAGAGATAATGGTATTGGTGGGTCATCAAAGATGCAGACCCACTGTAGTCCTTGTAGAGATGGTAAGCAGCCATCTGTTGTGACTGTGCATGTGCACAATCACCATTGAAGAGTCTTGTCGATAATAGAGCAAGTCCATAACCCACCACTTGTGCACTCACAAAGTTTTGGAATTGTCTTTAGAACCAGCAATGCTGTTATCCAGTCCCTTGCTGAATTATTAACACACGTGCAAACACTAACAGTCCCTACTTCTCACATACAGTGCATTACTTCAAATTCATCGCAACCCATTCTCTTACAGGCTACCCCCTCTTAAGCTAACTTAAATGTACTGAGCTCAGATGCTAAACTAAGGGACGAGGCAATGCAGCAGCACAAAACAATTAACACAAACATCAATGACAAAAAATTTAAATAGGCAAAGCAATTGCAATATTACAACTAATATAAGGCACTGTGCAGCAAACAAGAAAAATAAATCAGTAGTAAACTGGCTCATATGAAACGTCCCCTTTGAACAATTGTACAGGACTGTGCTTAAACTGACACACAATATTTTTAGCGCAACGCAATCTGACTTTTAATAATCCCTACAAAACAATGGCCCTGACTAACATTAACCTATACCTTTCACAAATCACTTACCTCACAAAAATCTTCGTTACTCGAAGCGCCACTACTGCCAGCTAAATAACAGATTCAAACTACGGAAGGCACTAACTACTGATAGGCATAGTTAGCAAATGAAAGATTTTTGTAGAGAACAAACAATGTATTTACCTTAATAGTCATAATATATATATCAGTTCATGATATCCAGTCTAACAAATTTCAAAACTCCGCCATCTCTCTCGCCACATCCACCACTGCTGGCGGCTCACCTCCAACTGCGCATGTTCACATCCAGCTGCCACTGCCCAACACTACAATGGCAGACAACAATGTAAACTAGCCACAGACTGCACACAGCACAGCCAGTGATTTTCAGCCAGTGATTTTCATACAGAGAGCTACGTAACGTTGCCAGTAAGAAAACATAAACGCCTACTTACAGAGGGATGTGTTTCTGTGTATCTGTCTGATATTACTGGTTTAAAGTTTTAATTGATGCTAAATGTATGAAGAAGTTTAAGATCCATTTCAGTCGTAAGAACGCTGTTAACAATTCAGAAGCGGACCTTTCGTGAGTTAGCAGGACAGCGTTACTGAAAACAAAGCAACTACCATTAGCTGGTGGTTTGAAGATAATTATATGAATTTTCTGGATTATCTCGCTCAAAATATAGATGTAATCATCTTCAGAATCTTTGTAATGAACTTGAGAGTATATTTGTTGCCGGGTCAATTCGCCCAAGCTTCCATGAACGACTGGCGGCAGGAAGAATGGAAATAAATTATCTCTTCTGTGTTCAGACAATGGTTGAAAGCTGTCCTCACAGGTTAAAAAATTCACTATTATCAAAACTGTGTCACACATGGTCTCTCGGCTGAAGAAACTATATGCGGCAAAAAAATTTGTCCCCCATAGCATATGTCTAAAACAAGGAAAAGGAGAGAAAATTACGCTACTTGCTACATTAACTTGGTTTTGGTACTTAATAAAGAACGTTGGGAATTAATCATGTTTATTTTGTAGTTGTTTCAGGTGTTTCTATGTTAGTAAAGTACTTATTATTATCATTTCAGCACTTGTTGTAGTGTAACGACGTAAGTTTCTTATAAATGATTTTCTATCGACATATGACTATGTGTAGACTTCGTCACCTACGTCGGTTACAACCCACTTCAAAATTATTTATATTCTTTTTAAATTGTCTCAGAATGGTTCTTGAACGAAACTGTAAAACATCATTTGAGTCGTATGCACAGAATTACGTCACTCGGGCCAATTGGTTTGCGTAAACTTTTTCAATTTTAGATGTCGTTTGTTTCTCCTCAGAATTTATATTGATACACGTTATCTGATTTAATCGATATTAGAACCACATTGAATAAACTTTTGAGATTCAAAGTCGCGATGAACGCTGTCAAAATTCAATAATCTTGCCAAATATATTATTAATTCATTCACATAATTCTTCATAAATAAATCCTCGGAACACGTAATTCAACTTTAGTAGCATCCACTAGTTTATTATCTTCCTACATACAGACGTGAACCTGAGCCTTGACGAGACAAAACTAACATTTTCAATAAGATTAAACTTCCTATGATATCATTGTTGTACAAAACATTACAAATTCTCAATTATTTGATTTCTAGAAGCACGACGCAACAACTCGGTTTCAGGATCTTCTGTTGCTCTTTGGCTGTCGACCCGCGACGTATAGTGGCCAGCAATTTTCTCTCTGGTCCCGGCAGCGAAGATGTTGTCTCCGTTCGTTGCGCCGCCCTCTCCGTACATGAAACATAAAAAATAAATACAAAAACTTTAGACAATTCACAACCATTACAAATATTACAAAAAATACATAAACAAAACTAAATTAAACTTATATTCACCTGCAAACTGGGATGACAATGGTGGATGGGTGACGCTTTAATTTCGCGTCCCACTACATTGTATGAAGCTGGTAAAATAATGGCATGAATGCGACCGTCGCTAGAAGAACAGTAGCGGCAGAAACTCTCATCGTGACTGATCCGTACTAAGTATACCTCAGTAACCGACAGTTGCTTTTCCAAGGAACGTTTATGTTAACAATGTCTCTTCGCCGGCAAATATTTATTTATGTACAACAGAACAATCGGTGCTCTGCAGAGACAGGATTCCCCCAGCAGTTACGGTTCTCACCACGCGGCTGTACTACTTCCCGAAACTGTTTTATCACTACAGTTCCGTGTGACACGTAACGTAGACAAGGGGATATCCAATGGTATTGAAATGTCTTGCCCATATGGAGTTAGCAACTTATACGTCTTTTTATGGCATAGTTTTGACTCTAATCTTACGTTCATTTGTCAGTGTGTGTGTGTGTGGGAGTGTGTGTGTGTGTGTGTGTTTGTGTGTGTGGGCGCTCGCGCACGCAATACGTGTACATGAACTGATAATACGATACTGTTTACATCCTACATATATAAAAAAAAAAGTTTTGCATCACCTCGGTTTCGAGAGTTCCGGAACCTGCACAGAAAATTGGAATAGAGATCAACATAATCATCAAATGGTTCAAATGGCTCTGAGCACTATGGGACTTAACATCGATGGTCATCAGTCCCCTAGAACTTAGAACTACTTAAACCTAACTAACCTAAGGACATCACACACATCCATGCCCGAGGCAGGATTCGAACCTGTGACCGTAGCAGTCCCGCGGTTCCGGACTGAGCGCCTAGACCAGACTGTTGTACACACCGGTACCTCTATTACCCAGTAGCACGTCCTCTTGCATTGTGCATGCCTGTATTCATCGTAACATACTACGCACAAGTTCATCAAGGCACTGTTGGTCCAGATTGTCCCACTCCTCAACGGCGATTCGGCGTAGATCCCTCAGAGTGTTTGGTGGGTCACGTCGTCCATAAACAGCCATTTTCAATCTATACCAGGTATTTTCGATAGGGGTCATGTCTGGAGAACATGCTGGCCACTCTAGTCGAGCGATGTCGTTATCCTGAAAGAAGCCTTTCACAAGATGTGCACCATGGGGGCGCGAATTGTCGTCCATGAAGGCGAATGCCTCGCCAATATTCTGCCGATATGGTTGCGCTATCGTTCGGAAGATGGCATTCACGTATCGTACAGCCGTTACGGCCCCTTCCATAACCACCAGCGGCGTACGTCGGCCCCACATAATGCCACTCCAAAACAACAGGGAACCTCCATCTTAGTGCACTCGCTGGACAGTGTGTCTAAGGCGTTCAGCCTGAACCGGTTGCCTCCAAACACGTCTCCGACAATTGTATGGTTAGAGGCATATGCGACACTCATCGGTGAAGAGAACGTGATGCCAATCCAGAGCGGTCCATTCGGAAAGTTGTTGGGCCCGTCTGTGCCGCGCTGCCTCGTGTCGTGGTTGCAAAGATTGACCTCGTCATGGACGTCGGGAGTAAAGCTTCGCATCAAGCAGCCTAGTGCGCGCAGTTTGAGTCGAAACATGACGTCCTGTGGCTGCACGAAAAGCATTATTCAACATGGTGACGTTGCTGTCAGGGTTCCTCCGAGCCATAATCCGTAGGTAGCGGTCATACACTGCAGTAGTAGCCCTTGGGCGGGCTGAGCGAGGCATGTCATCGACAGTTCCTGTATCTCTGTATCTCCTCCATGTCTGAGCAACATCGCTTTGATTTACTTCGAGGCACCTGGACACATCCCTTGTTGAGAGCCCTTCTTCGCACAAAGTAACAATGTGAAGGCGATCGAACTGCGGTATTGATCGTCTAGGCATGGTTGAACTATAGACAACACGAGCCGCGTACCTCCTTCCTGGTGGAATGACTGGAACTGATCATCTGTCGGACCCCCTCTGTCTATTATGCGTTGCTCATGCATGGTTGTTTACATCTTTGGGTGGGTTTAGTGACATTTCTGAACAATCAAAGGGACTGCGTCTGTGATACATTATCCACAGTCGACGTCTATCTTCAGGAGTTATGGGAACTGGAGTGATTACAGTCAGGACACGCGATACCGTGAGCCTTCACAAATGGATGTATAGAATTGTAACAACGCGAGTACGACTACAAAATGCGTTTAAAATTCAACACTGATGACACCGAGCGTAGTGGAACAGCTACTGGTTAATAGTGTGTACGAAATACGAGGACTGAAGACAGAATTTCATTGTATTGTGTCTAGTATCCATGGATGGTGAAGCGTAAGTGTTTCAAGTAAAACACTTGCTTATACTCTACAAGGAGTCAGGAGAGATGAGCGAGCAGTTATCCTAATAAAGGTGGTCAAATGAACGAAAAAAGGTTATCTGCCAAAGAATTGACCCCCGGTAAGGTTTTTTTCTGAAAGAGGGTACGCATTGTGTTTAGGGAGGTGGAAAGGCGAGCACAGAAACCTGAAGTTTAGCTTATGGAATTGTAACTCATGGCATGGTGGATCGGAAGAGGAACGTGTTAGCAGTTTACTGACGGCAACCCTTGTTCAGCAGCCCTTAGTAAGAGAACTCTAGCGCGTCAGCGTCCCATGGTGAAGGCATGAGACATTCGGCGGCTGCCCAACCTCTAAACTAGTCACGCTGTATCAAAACGGTGAACACCAGCAATCATTTGTCGTGTCCGTTCTAGCTTTATTGGAGCAGATGCAGATTTCGGCTAGTAACTTGCCATTTTCAATGCTTAAAATACGAGAAGTACATAGTCAGAACACAGTATAATTACAAAAATTACAGCTCGTGACGTAACCTATGTCGCTTGTAATTTTAATTACATACGATTATTTTAGAGTTGCCATACTTCCCATAGTACGGACACCAGTTGTTCAGGCTCTTGCCACACTTCATCCAAGAGTACTGCGTAATGAAGGTAGGCTTTGCACATGACACATCGGTTGCTGTGTGGCGCCCTCTGTAGAACTGTATGATACAAAACCCTCATAGTAAAGCAATTTTGGTCTCTAATAAAAGTAAAAAATTGCATAAGAATAAAATAAAATATAGGTAAGATAACTGAATTTACTGTACTGACTTACTGTCACATTTAACGGTTAAGTCAGTAAGTACAGCAACGTTAGCTTTCTTAAATGTATTTTATTTTATCCCTACGCAATTTTTAACTTTCATTAGAGACCAAAACTGCTTTACTATGAGGGTAACGTATCACGCAGTTCTATAGAGGGCGCCACACAGCCAACCGATGTGTGATGTGCAAAGCCTACCTGCTGTAAGCAGTACTCTTTAATGAAGTGTGGCAAGAGCCTGAACAACAGGTGTAGACGTACTAGGGCAAGTATAACAACTCTAAAATACTCGTATACCACAGTTCGGCGACTGTCCTGTTTACCAGTCCGGCCAGCCTACGAAGTCCGACATCGGTAATGAGGGATAGCTGCCCGACCCCACGACGTCTGGACGTGGTTTCACCTTGGTTGAAGACACTCACCACAGCACTCCTCTGATACCCGATGAGTCGGGCAGTTTCCAAAATGCTCGTGCCGAGCCTCAGGGCCACCACAATCTACCCACGGTCAAACTCAGACGTATCACGCAGCTTCCCCATTCTACATACACAAAGCATTCTACATACACAAAGCATTCTACATACTCTGTGAGTGTATAACAGTCATTCCTCCCCAGGCTACTGTCACCTGGACGGGATTATATCGATAGTAAGTCCGTGGGCATGATGCTTTGTTGGATCAGTGTATAATACTGCATGTCATCTTGATTATCTGGGTAGAAAATAGAAACTGAAACAGCAGGCAATATTACAATGGTAGTCAATGAGACACGCGAGTTCACAGCCACGTCGTGTAGTTTGAACGAGAACGGTAGACACAACCAACTAGAAGACCCAAGTTCGCAATCCTAGAATGGAGATGAAAGTGCGTACATTTAAGCATGTTAATAGTCAGAATTTGGCAGGCGGAAATGACACTAATGTGCCACCACTCAACGATTGCTAACACTGGCTCACGAACGTTCGACAGGAACTTATGGATGAATTATTGCTGACGAGTATCGATCAAGAATTTTCCTGTGGAGTAGTTTAACGGCACGTATATGCTATCTGAGCAGGAAAATAATTGTAGAGAATCGTTACGTTTGAACAATGTATTAATTCTGACTGGTTCAATAGCGAACCTTGGTTTCAGAGCGCATAAAAAGGCCGTTACAACAGAAAGAGAGAGAGAGAGAGAGAGAGAGAGAGAGAGAGGGGGAAAGAAACTGAGTTAAATGTCATAATAATAATAATATTGCCATTATTAAGTACGTCTCCCTCACAACTTCATTAAAGAACGCAACACTAAATGTTTCTTTAGAATTAATTGGTTTAGTTAAGAGAGACCTATGATTGCGAAACTGAAAATGTACTTGTACCAATTTCTGTTCGCACTTGTACAGCGGGCTTCGTCAAATAAAAATATACAGGTTCTATGAGACAAATGTTAATTATTATCTCAGTGAGATGACCGCAATGGCGGCTGAACAGATTGCAGCCAAACCTACTAATTTTAATTACAGAAACGTACTGCTTCTACCATCAGATGAGCAGTTAAAATGTAATACTGCTGTTAAAATGAATGAAGCCACAATAAAACAGATTACTTTCGATTTCAAGTTATTATTCAACAAATAATAAACTTTCGTGCTCTACATATGTCGTACAGATACAACCAAGAGCAGGTAAAAAGAGAAGAATGAAAACAGCATGACAAAAGAAACCACGAGAATTTGACAGAGATCTTCTCCTATTCATGTAAACAAAAGTTATTACTCGGCGTTATTGTAAGTCCAAACGATATGCGAGTCCTTTTCTTGTAATAATACCATTGTCATTGTTTTTTTCAAATTAATATATTGCAGACAAATCAAAAAAAGAAAAATAATATTGAGCGCTTACAGTAGGGACTGTAAGAAGACACTTCTATCACACGACTGAAAAAGAGGCATTGGTGGTGAATTCCGGCTGTCACAGGAAACCACGTTCAGCATTTGTAATTCGTGCTACTTACGGGGCACAATTCGAGTTCTAATACTACTGGTTACTGATTCAATACTAGCATTACGAGAATTACCATAACTTGAATTGGGATCGAGCTGACTTTAGGATAACGTCCGGTTACGATTTGTTTCTTGTGTAATTGACTGGAAAAGCATAATTTTCAAACTTACTCAAGACTGGCGATTTGCCGGCCGGAGTGGCCGAGCGGTTCTGGGCTCTACAGTCTGGAACCGCGCGACCGCTCCGGTCGCAGGTTCGAATCCTGCTTCGGGCATGGATGTGTGTGATGTCCTTAGGTTAGTTAGGTTTAAGTAGTTCTAAGTTCTAGGGGACTGATGACCTCCGATGTTAAGTCCCATAGTGCTCAGAGCCATTGGAACCATTTTTGACTGGCGATTTTTCATCCAAACCAAAGCTTCACAGAACATCTTCGTACTGTGCACTACGTAAGTTTGCTGCATCAGCAATAGACTGGCAACATATTTTCTAGAGACAATGTAAATTACGAGGGCAGGACGGCGGCTTCTGTATGAAGTGGACTTGATACCTGATAGGTAAATAATGAGTGGGGCATCAAGGATTTTGTGTCGTAAGGCGAGTGCAATAACAGAAGTTCTCAGTATCAGTATGACCACCGAAACAAGTGCAAATTATAGGATTCAGCGACGAATTTACGGAATATGAGGTATGGACCGAAACCATCGAGTCAGATGAGAAAGAACATTTTTCCAAGGCGCAATACACCTATACATTACGGGAGATTGTCCTATCATGAAACGTAGCTTCAATCACATACGCGGTACATATCTTATGGTTAGGTTCCAACGATTAGTAGCTTAGACAAGACAAACGATTCTTCTTGTATCCCTGTCAATGTCCCAAGAGCACAAATAATTTACAGCTTAGCGGGACCGGATCGAATTCGTATAAAGTTCGACAGGGTAAAACTAGCAGCATCGTATAGGTGCATTCGGAAAGGGTTCATTCGCACTACAGAGTGTTGTAAAGAAAGACTGGTCGAAGTGGTAGAAAGAGAGGTACTATGTTTCAGTGATCTTGGATGGAACATGTGAGATAGAGAATCGGTATTGCTAGGAGAGTTCAGCCAGGGAACTACCCTCCTTCAGCAAAAGAAGAAGTAATGGATAATATGGGTAACTAAGCAGTAGAGTAAGAATTAGAGGATGACTCAAATTAACCCTGTAGCAACTGGCGGCAGACGCCCACCGATATTCGACCGCGCCTCTGTGGTAGCGGAAGAAACCCAGCTACTCAAAATAAATCGGAACCGGTCTTCATCTGTGGTGAATGTGATACTATCTCTCTGTTCGTTCATTCGTTAGTCCGGTAATAGAAAACCCAATGGAAAATTTCGCAGTTTCTACACTGAAATGTGCCTTGTGGAATTGCAGAACCCATCAACTTGCGGTTGGATGGCGTGACGATTTTACTGTGTACTTCTGTAGGACATGTGCGTCAATATTGATGTTAAAAAAGTTTGTAAGCTTGTAATGTGTTAGCTTGTGCGATTCCTAAGGTGTAATAGATTCATAATGTATCATGTGTATGCAAAGGGTGTAATAAATTCGTAATCTGTCAGGTGTAACGCTCTGACACAACAATTCCTTCCACATGGGTATAGATTCCAGTAAAATCTGAAGACAGTGAACATAACCTCTACCATTCTCCTACTTTTACGTTACTTTTCTAAAAGTGGAATGGGAAGATCCATTATACGCAACATCCCTACACTATGGAATTAAGAGTTTCGCTATTGGTGGATACTACAATCCACTTCTTACAACCTGTGATATTGTTTCTTGCAACAGTTACATATTCTGAGAACAACTACAGAGTGTCGAACATATACGAAAAGGAAGCCACGCATAATCACTCGTTCTTGCATTTAGTTTAAAGAAATTATTACATTTGGATCAAAGAAAAAGTAAACTTGCGAAGAAATTATGCTGTCAGATCTCACATTAGCTGCGTTTGTCATGAAAAACACGTTACAAGGACTCAGAAAACCCCCATTGTGCACGACGGGGCATACAAGACTATCCTAGTCGTAAAACAGTTTGCGGAAGTAGTAATGACACAAGGTGCGAGCCGTAAGTGTCACGGAAATCCTCTCTCAGCAGGGGTGCCGCTTCCACCTCTGTATACAAACACAGGGCCGCCGGAAAAGACAGTGTGGACACCAGATTTGCTTTGCGAACAGCTAGCATTCTGCGTGTGTGTAGGTCAGCCATGATGAGAATCTCTGGCTCCTGCTTTCTTCTCGTTCTAGTCGGCTTCACTGCTATCACTTCTGCGGCTCCAGGTAAACGCTGGTCTCATAAAAATTAGGTGACTATTTTCATAGGACCGCTTGCACATTTCCATATCACTGGTTCAGAACGTTCTGCGCTCCACAGAAACCAGTTTTCTGTAAATTTTGCCTTCCAGTGCTTGTTTCCAACGTGCATTATGTGGCACAAAATTTCGTCAACGACCATACTGTCCATTATAAAGACGTAAGACATGTAACTGGAAATGTGGTGACCTTCTTGAATTTTCGCAGGTAGTAAAGCGTTAATTATTGGAGGAAGTCTAAGTTCTTATACATTTAAGGCAGAGTTTCTTTCCAGTTTTCATATTTTCGTCTTTGTCTAACATTGAAGACAGCTGTTGCCCTACTCTGCAAAGTGACAAAGCCCTCAACATAAGCTCTTGTTTCCAAAGGTACACAGGTATGTGTGGTTTGTCATTCTATGCAGCTGTCCCAGCAAACCAGTTGGGCAGTATGCCCAACCTACGCAAACCATATTAGTTTGAGCTTAATTTTCGGTTAGTGGCTTTTCTACACTGATGCAAAAAATGTACTGTTTCATACTATTGCCGCTGTATGTGGAGCATGTTACTGTCTAAAAACAAATAGGTATATTAGTTTTATCTCCGACTAAGGCTAATAGTTTGATTATAGCACTGGCTGCAACATATTTAACTATTGTCGCAATATAAACGTCCGACGGCAAGCATGTAAACATAAAGCTATGTGACAATTAGTTTCCTATCATAGCCCTTGTCGCTTACAGGATATACAAAATTGGGGCTTCTGTGGGCTCTTTCCGTCTTCCTTCAGCCTTTAATATCTTATTTAAAGATTGACTGGAGTACTTTCAAGAAAAGAATGATAAACTTTGAACAAATATTTTAAGAATGATTGTTGTTGGTGCTTTATGTTTTTCAGTCATAGATAATCTTTCAGTTTCGTTCAACTGCACTAACTTTCTAACAGTTCTCATCAGTTGCTTTTGGCAATTATTAGGCTAGAGTTGGAAATTGTGATTAGAGATTTGTTTATTAAATATTTACTCACGTTATTTTCACCGTCCTTCCTCAACGAATGAAGACACACAGTACATTAAAGTTTCAATTTTACTAATTGAATAAGTGCCAAACTTGTTGTACTATGTTCTCAAAGACAAGGCGATTGAGCCGATGTATTTCGTAGTCGTAAACGAAACAACTGAGAAACATAGGTTTCTTATGACTAAAAACATTTCTTACAGATTTGTGCCGTCCATCTATGCGTATCTATACCACAAATACTACGTACTCTGTTTGATGTAACTAATCACTGTCTGAATGTAGCGAGAATTAACGTTAACCCACCGTAAAGTAAAATCTATTCTTTGACATGCACTTTTTAATGCTTAGCATTGCATACGGTATGGCTCAAGTGGAATAGTAAATACTTTAGGAGGTGGTAGTATAGATAAATTCGTAAGACAGAGCTCAAGTAACATGTACCCAATTTCTATGTGTTACAGAGATGCAGGTGCTAAAACGTAAAACAAAACAATACTCACAGGAGGTGTAAACCAAAGGGAAATGATTGAGTTCAGATTTCATAAATTCAAACCTACGACTTCAACGCACTTTCTAGCTCTCATGTTAACACGACATGTAGTTCTTCTGAGGACGTCCTGGCATTTTTTTGTGAAGGCAACAATGTTCAAGAATCGTACGATCTGTTCGTCTTTTGTGTTTACTCTTTTTTTTGTAGATTTCGTCTTTCAACCACCCGCATAATCAAAAGTGGTAAGAGCCAGGGAGCTTTGTGGGCAAGAAAAGAAACCATTTCTGTCAATCTATGTCCTGAGTAACGTTAGGTTTATATAACGTATCACCTCACTTCTAGAATGAGCGCATACTCCTGCTGGAAGAACCTCTTTTTAATAATGCTGGAAGCTCATTTTCAAGAAAATCTAGCGGGGTCCGGTGAAACGCTGTAACACAATAGGCCCAGTCAGCTGATTGTAATTCGTACAAAACTTAACATTTACACATAAGGCTTCATGAAGACGTGTCTCTAAAAAGGCATCGGACTGCCAATGAAAGTTACGTGTTATTACTACGCGTCACAACTGAAAGTAGCTTGATCAGTAATCAGTATTAACGGGATTGCTCGGCGATGTGCATTTAGCTAACGACAAAATACCAGTGGAATATCTTCATTCACGTCTCCAGTGTGTTGAATCCGCTATAAATGATAACGATACAGACTGTGCATACGTAATTTCCGCCATATTCTTATGTGTGGAACACACACTATTCATTTGCACGGCCAGATGAGGTATTACGGCTGGATCCACCACCAATCTCACGTAATTTAGTCAAAACACAGGTAAACTCTTTTGAATCTGGTACTCTGCGAGTAGGAAATTGTCTACCGTAATTTCGAATAGTGCGGTTGTGATGAATAAAACAAACGAACAAACATCCGTGTCATCCTGAGCTCTTAGGCGTCACCGAATGCGGATAAGGAGGGGCACGTGGTCAGCACACCGTCCTCGCGGCCGTTGTTAGTTTTCCTGACCGGTGTCGCTACTTCCCAGTCAAGTAGCTCCTCAATTGCCCTCACCCCGCTTTCCAGAAGCACTCGGCAAATCCGAGCTCGAAAGCGCTTAACTTCGGTGATCTGACGGGAACCGGTATTGCCACTGCGGCAAGGCCGTTGGCTGTGATGGAGAAAGGTTTTCAGAAATATGTACAAGCAGTCGCTTTTTGTGATGATTCAGTTTTTATTATGCCATGACAGGTTTCAGGACGACTAACTGCTCACCGTTACTGTACTGTGTATCATCTGATGATGGGTCGCTAAGCAACTTTAAACTGGTAGCAAAAACTGAAACATCATAAAAAGCGACCGGTTACAGTTATGCCTGAAAATCGCCTAAGTTGTCCTCTATAAGGAAGAAAACCCGTACACAAATACCATATCTGTACACTCAGCATTTGTAAATATAACTGTACACTCAGCATTTGTAAATACGGCACGCTTAAAAGATACAGTCTAAGTCGAAAAATTCAGACGTACAAATGTAAGCATTCACAGCTTGAACTTCAAAACAGAAAAGGAACTCGATATATACACATACGGCAAATGAAGTCCAAACACGCGAAATGAAAATTGATCTCTGTATGTTGCTGTTTATTTGTAATCAATAAAAATTTGAGCACATGTCACATGAAAGGTTTTATTCAGGTAAGTCTCCCGAGGTATTCATTATTCCTCTTGAAATGCCCTGTAGATGTTGATATTGCATTGTAAAAAGCAGTGTGACGTTACATAAGAGAATTAATTATAAGGCCGTACAATTTTAAGTTAAAAAGAAAGCAAAATATGAAATATTTCACAGACTCTTCCGACAGAAAAACGGTACATTTAGAAGTACACGCCTGTTGCATCGAACAGAGAAGTGTATTTTTAAGAAACAGGTGATTCCATATTAATACATTCTGATAACACATCTTTAATTTTAGGAACAAAACACAACTTTTTATTAGAATTTGCATCCTTACGTTGGATTCCTAAAATGTCTGTGATTGCTAAAAGACACGTATCCTCATTTTCAGCATCAGCGGAAGAAGGGCACTCCGACGAACGCCGCGTGAGCTACCCGTGTGTCATTGTGGGCGGTTACTGCAGCAATGTGGCGTGCGCCGCTTCGTGCAAGGGCGGCCGTTGCAAGGATGGCGTCTGCCACTGCCCCAAGTAGTACGCCGCTAGCTGGGAAACACCGCTCGTCACTAACGTAAATGATTCACTAATAAAGCACCCTACATTGCATTGCAGCCCTCCTATAAATTTTGTTGCTTTTGTTATTCACCCAGCACTGTCGTCCCAAACAAAGAATCTGTACGCAGGTAGCCGGCAATGCATCCACGTACGAGGCACGGTTATAAATTGATCATACGTGTGCTGTTCAGTGTACGGACGTCGGAAACAACCCTGTCACTAGCTTCGGACGTAGAGATGACGGTAAGTGAACAGATGTGAAGCCAGCAGACTGTTCGACACTGCGTGTTTTATTTTAAATCAGCTGAGCGTCTACTGCTGGGCTCACGTAGACTATATGGTCTACACAGATTTTTGTTTTTTGTTTTCTGTAATCGAAATTTTATGTTGCTGACAAATTGTAACATCATCTAAACTTTTCATAGAAGCATGGTCTTTTCCGAAAGCACTTCTGAATAAAGTGAATCTGGTAGCTCGTATCGGAGGTCTTTGTTAATCCTGCCTTTTGAGTTCTTGTGTGACATTTTTCATAGAAACTTTCATCCACTAACACATAATTCTTTATATCTAAACAAGAACTTAAATACCAATTTTCATAGATTTAGCTTATTTTTTTAAAAAAATATTAAATTATATTAATAATGTATTTTTTGGTACACTGACGAGACGCTGTTGACTTTTAAATCTGTAGTTTTGTCGAATTATTGGTCGTACTAAGAGGAACCGTTAACACGATCTTCTACAAACTCGCTAGCTGTAGCTTACAAGTTACGCAAGATACAGGTTTTCTAAAGTTAAAAGTGTAGCGGTATTTAATATAATGAGCTAATAAACTTCACGATTACGTTGAATGAATGTCTGAACTGTGGAATGGATACAGAACTCGAATTGTGTGGCTTCTTGTAACTGTAAGTGGTGTGCTTACTCTGTATTATTTTTAGCAAAACTTCAGACGAATCGATTGGGCAATGCAACTCCCAATATCAGTAAAGAAATACAGCCACTTTCAAATCTGATAACTTTGGTCCATGTGCACATAGCATAGAAATTAAATTGTCTTACCTCTAAAGTAGCAACGGAGAAACGCGAAATATTCCGGTGTATCATAAAAAAATATAAATATGCTAGCTACAGGCTCAGAAGTGTGCAGTACTGGCCATAATACTTCAAATGCACATAAAATTCATTTAGCTGATAAACGAGAACATTTAAGAAAATCTAACTTCTTTAAAAAATATTTGACCTGGACAGGGAAGCGGTACTGATTATGGTGATTTACTAACACTCAGATTTTTAGCAAAAGTATATTGCAAGTTAATTTTGGCTTTTCAAAAACATCTGACAATTGAAGTTACGTTACTGTCACTTGATTTACAAACAATGAGATTTAAACAGCAGGTATTATCTAACTTCTCTAATCTAACATAAATGCAAATCATCAAATAACACATAGCTCTGTTAACAAATCTTAAAAGCATTAAAAATGAAATATCTAACTAGTCTTTTTATCAAAACCGTTTGCGTACACTCTGGGGTTACTCAACAATTACAAAGTATTAGCCAACTCATCTATACTAACGCGCTGTGAAAAAAAAACCATAATTATTGAACATCTTTACCTTGCTTACATGAAGGCTTCTGCATCCATGTTCAACAATACTGACATGCCTAAATTAATCTAACACTTGGTGATTTCACACAGCACACCACAAAAACTGCCTACTCCATCGTCTTTCCCTCACAGACAACTGCCTATACAACTGTGCGCTCAGCGCTCTGTTATTCCAACACTATAACAATCTCAGACCAGAGATCTTTGGCACAGCAGTCGCGCACAGTCAGCGATCCGCATTATCGAGCGTATCAGAGACATTCATCATTTATACACTCCTGGAAATTGAAATAAGAACACCGTGAATTCATTGTCCCAGGAAGGGGAAACTTTATTGACACTTTCCTGGGGTCACATACATCACATGATCACACTGACAGAACCACAGGCACATAGACACAGGCAACAGAGCATGCACAATGTCGGCACTAGTACAGTGTATATCCACCTTTCGCAGCAATGCAGGCTGCTATTCTCCCATGGAGACGATCGTAGAGATGCTGGATGTAGTCCTGTGGAACGGCTTGCCATGCCATTTCCACCTGGCGCCTCAGTTGGACCAGCGTTCGTGCTGGACGTGCAGACCGCGTGAGACGACGCTTCATCCAGTCCCAAACATGCTCAATGGGGGACAGATCCGGAGATCTTGCTGGCCAGGGTAGTTGACTTACACCTTCTAGAGCACGTTGGGTGGCACGGGATACATGCGGACGTGCATTGTCCTGTTGGAACAGCAAGTTCCCTCGCCGGTCTAGGAATGGTAGAACGATGGGACCGATGACGGTTTGGATGTACCGTGCACTATTCAGTGTCCCCTCGACGATCACCAGTGGTGTACGGCCAGTGTAGGAGATCGCTCCCCACACCATGATGCCGGGTGTTGGCCCTGTGTGCCTCGGTCGTATGCAGTCCTGATTGTGGCGCTCACCTGCACGGCGCCAAACACGCATAGGACCATCATTGGCACCAAGGCTGAAGACGACACGTGTCCATTCGTCCCTCCATTCACGCCTGTCGCGACACCACTGGAGGCGGGCTGCACGATGTTGGGGCGTGAGCGGAAGACGGCCTAACGGTGTGCGGGACCGTAGCCCAGCTTCATGGAGACGGTTGCGAATGGTCCTCGCCGATACCCCAGGAGCAACAGTGTCCCTAATTTGCTGGGAAATGGCGGTGCGGTCCCCTACGGCACTGCGTAGGATCCTACGGTCTTGGCGTGCATCCGTGCGTCGCTGTGGTCCGGTCCCAGGTCGACGGGCACGTGCACCTTCCGCCGACCACTGGCGACAACATCGATGTACTGTGGAGACCTCACGCCCCACGTGTTGAGCAATTCGGCGGTACGTCCACCCGGCCTCCCGCATGCCCACTATACGCCCTCGCTCAAAGTCCGTCAACTGCACATACGGTTCACGTCCACGCTGTCGCGGCATGCTACCAGTGTTAAAGACTGCGATGGAGCTCCGTATGCCACGGCAAACTGGCTGACACTGACGGCGGCGGTGCACAAATGCTGCGCAGCTAGCGCCATTCTACGGCCAACACCGCGGTTCCTGGTGTGTCCGCTGTGCCGTGCGTGTGATCATTGCTTGTACAGCCCTCTCGCAGTGTCCGGAGCAAGTATGGTGGATCTGACACACCGGTGTCAATGTGTTCTTTTTTCCATTTCCAGGAGTGTAGTACACTACACTCATACTCATAAATTAAGGATAATGCCGATACATGGTGAAACAACGCTCTGCTGGGCGGTTGCGTGTTTCGATCACCTCGGGGTATGACGAAGTGGTGCATTTGACCTGCGGTCGTCGCACGGTGGCGCTGGTAGCAGTCCACATACGCAGAGGTTTGTATGTGCATGTCAGAGTACGGTGCAGCGAGTAAGTGTGCAGACGTTTTCATACGTGTCAATGGTGACTGTGTGTTGCAAATGGCACGAAGAACTCATATTGATGACGTTATGAGAGGTAGAATACTAAGGCGACTGGAGGCTGGTCGAACACAGCAGGTCGCAGCATCGGCCCTCCGTATGCCACAAAGTGTGATCTCAAGATTATGGAAACGTGTCCAGATGCTACAGTACGGGACGTCCACAGCGTACAAAACCAGAAGAAGACCGATATTTCACCATCAGTGCCCGCAGACGGCCACGGAGTACTGCAGGTAGGTCGGGACCTTACTGCAGTCACTGGAACAGTTGTCTCCAGACAACCAGTCTACAGACGACTGAACAGACATGGTTTATTCGCCCGGAGACCTGGAAGGTGCATTCCACTGACCCCTGGTCACAGGAGAGCCCGTAAAGCCTGGTGTCAAGAACACAGTACATGGTCATTGCAACAATGGTCCCAGGTTATGTTCACGAACGAGTCCAGGTATAGTCTGAACAGTGATTCTCGCCGGTTTTTCATCTGGCGTTAGCTAGGAACCAGATACCAACCCTTTAATGTCCTTTAAGAGACCTGTACGGAGTTCGTGGTTTGATGGTGTGGGGTGGAATTATGACTGGTGCGCGTACGAGTACACCCCTGCATGCCTTTGACAGAGCAACTGTAACGGGTCAGGTGTATCGGGACGTCATTTTTCACCAGTGAGTCCACCTTTTCAGGGGTACAGAGGGTCCCACCTTCCTCCTGATGGATGATAACGCATGGCCCCACCAAGCTGCCATCGTGGAAGAGTAGCTTGAAACAGAAAATATAAGGCGAATGGAGTGGCCTGTCTGTTCTCCAGACCTAAACCGCATCGAGCACGTCTGGGATGGCCTTGGTCGACGTATCGCTGCACGTCTTCAAACCCCTACAACACATCAGGAGCTCCGTCAGGCACTGGTACAAGAATGGGAGGCTATACCCCACCTGATCCAGAGTATGCCAACCCCTTGTGCGGCCTTTGTACGTGTGCATGGTGATCATATCCCATATTTTGATGTCGGGGTATATGCGCAGGGAACAGTGGTGTTTTGTAGCACGTGTGTTTCGGGACGGTTTTCTCAACTTATCACCAATACCATGTACTTAGATCTGTGCCTATGCTATTAGCGCCAGTTTTGTGTTGTGCCACGTTGTGTGGCACCACATTCTGCAACTATCCTTAATGTATGAGGATGAGTGTAGTTTCATTTTAATTAATTAATATTCTTACCTTATTCTGGCGCGACATACAAGTGCGCCCCAGTGTACTCCTTTCAGTTTGTGCATAGGTTTCAAATGGCGACCTGCCTGTCCCCTACCGCACTACCGTCGTTCATAACGGAGCCCCCATCGCTACCATTGTTCCCTCCACTAAAGAGCCGGCCGTTATTTTGTGTGTACTATACAATGAAATACAAATCGTTTCACCCTTTTGCATATGCATGCACGATCTCCTGTGTGATAGAAACTTAAACTGAAACCTTCACTAAAAAAAAGAAAAAAATTGCGATCACCGTAGCAGGCCAATCTATTTATTGTATGGCATTCTCTACGCGACTTCAGAGGCAGTGTATCAGATGAACATGCGGGGTTGGCGTGTCGTGACGCTGTCATAGCGACAGGGGAGCGCAGGCGCCGGGAGAGCCCAGGTTCCTGGATGCCACTTGTTGCGGCGAACGACAGGGGACCGTACGTATTCTGCTGCACCCAACACGCCCAGCGGGCACATCGCTCGCTCAGCGGCGGCAGGCCAAGTGCTTGCCTGACACGGCAGCGAGATCCTGTCAAAATGTGCGTTGTCACATCGCATACGAAACGAGCATAGAAAGAACGTCTCTCTGACATGGCTGGAGGTTCCCGATAGAGACAGTATAATATCGAGTTGATACAAACGTTATGCTTTTTACTTTGATATCAACAGTGAGTGAGAAGCCCTGTTACTCTGGTGGAACTACCTCTAGTAAATGGTACGCTGACCAGCGATCTCCCTTCCAAAAAGATTCATTCAATTCTGTGACTTCTATATAGTAGAGATAACGGAATCTCTTCTCCAAAACAGACCTTTCCACGTGCTTCTAGACAGTAACAAAACGCAATAAAGCAGTCTCAACAATGACTTAATGAGAGAAAACAAATACTTTTGAAAGCTGACACCAACACCTCTCCCCCTCAACTACATCTGACACTTCTTGTATCCGATTCCAGCACACAAAGACCATCTTTCCGTAAAAACCTGGAAATTTCTTATTGCTGCTCTAAGAAGTTTTTAAAAACACTAACAGTATTTCAACATATCTAAAGTTAATTGAAAATTACAGGCTGCATTGGACAAAGTATTCTGGAGGACTGAGATGTATCCTCATATCCGAGTTTTACCTCAGATCGGTACTTAACATAAACCGACGAGATGTATCAGATTGGAACAACCGAAATAGAATGTTCAAACGTACCTACGTTCTGTATTTTAATTTAAAAAACCTACCTGTTACCAACTGTTCGTCTAAAATTGTGAGCCATATGTTTGTGACTATCACAGCACCATCTAACACAACGTGAAAAAAGTGGTCCAACTAAAACATTCATATTTCTTTACGTACTACACGAATATGTAAAAAAAATGGGGTTTCCTATTTAAAAAAAAACGCAGTTGACATCCGTTTGACCCATGGCAGTGCCATCTAGCGGACCAACCATACCGCCATCTGGTTTCCCCCTTCAAGCTAGACGAGTTTCGTTCTTTGTAGATTTTTCGTTTGATGCTTATTTGGTGAGATATTTAGCCCGGTCACGATCAATGGACCACCCTGTATAGAGTGGCAACGCTAAGGTTCTCTTAGATAACAATTGCCCATTTTTTTGTCTCATTAGTCACTTTGAAAGAAGTGGATTTCAGCCTTGACGTTACCTAGAGATTATAAATTAAATTTGCTAAGCAACATATAGTGTTCACATGCAGGGAGCAGAATACACTCAATATTCTAAATGTTCTTTGACATGACTCTCTGCGTACTGCAGCTGAAGTAGTCCTCTTTGTAAATATCAGAAATCGAATTTTTTACTTACAATGTTCTCTGGGATGTCTACTTTATTGTAGTATTCATCCTAAAATCGTCAGACACTTCGCTGCCGTGTTACATGTCAATTTCTGAATGTCTCCGAAAACTGTTCACAGCGGGACAAAAATAATCGACATCTTGACCTGTGTGACAGCACGTAATTTCAACATCGGCATAAGAGGCATTATTGAAATTATGAACGTGCTCGAACCGGACCAGCTTGTTACAGCTAATACACAAAAAATGGAAGAAAAGCGCATCGAGCGAACAGAGCGGCGGATGACAAAAGCTGCCAAAGAAACCCATAGGACCGCCGTGACAACGAAGAAGATGGAGGGGGGGGGGGGGGACTTCCTTTTGGATCTGGAAGGGTTGGTGTATGGTTCACGGATCGCTGACTAGAGATATGTTTAACTTAACAGCAAACAATGTAACCAAAAACTTCAAATAACTTTTTTTCGTAACGGTATTTTTCAAATAGACGAACGGTACATGTAAGTTTGAAAGGAATTTGATGCTGGCATTCTAAATTGGATTCTCTTCCAGCGTACGTACCGTTTTGCGATATCTTTCTAAAGTCTATTTTCGGTGCATGCTTTTGTCTCGATTTTCTGGGCAATGAACATGACATTTATTTCAACATGTCACTATTTTGTTATATGTTAATAATATGATGACTGAAAATGTACTGAGAATCATTTGCACAAAACTATTTCGTTCCAGGTTCAATAGCAGCCCTTCGGGAATTCCCCTCGATTACCAATGTTCCGGCTGCAAGAGGTCCTTCCACTGGCTGAAGCGGTTATATAGATCGACCGATGTCTTCACAAGCATGATTTCTTAAAGACAAAAGTGTAAGAAATAAAACCATGCTACCAGATTTAGCATTACTTTTCAATTTACTTAAAAAAATCACGAATGTCACGTATTTTTCATGCGTTCAAAGAGGGCTACACCGTTAAAAAAAGGAAAAAAGAAAACAATCATCGGATCGTCAGATCAAGATGCAGAAATATAACGTCACAAGCCAACGACGAGACGTGCACTGACGATGTGAAACTATTATTAACCCGAGCAGACTGTCGACTTACCTGGTCACTTGGTACTTAGTTACCTGCGAAGTAAGTGTGAATTAACGCCTGAAAATGTTATAACAGGTTACTTAACCGTGAAACAATTTAGCAATGGCTGAAACGACCACAAAGAATTGCCTAGAAGCTGCATTCAGATTGGTTGATATGCCCTCAGAAATAACTGTTACTTTCCAAAGGAAAATTGATAACACTTTTCGGAAATGTGAAGTAAATAGATACAAAATCGTTGTTGAAAACAAATTGTAGGCATACCGTCTATTGTCTTCCCTTCGATGCTTAGAATGACGATTTATTCGTTTTTATTGCCATAAAAATCTAATGACGCAGGCGTCCTTGCAGGATGTAAGATATTGCATTTCGTTTAATTTAAAAATAGCCATATTTTTGCGATTAAAACGTCTCTTTTTCGAGTATTAGGTAAGGATTGCTTATTAGTCTCGTAGTTCCCAAACGCCATCGTTCTCACCGTCGTTCTTTCATAATGACCTTGAGAAGTTGCAAAACCATTATTATATATCCTGCAATGTGGCCCGTTCTTTTTTATTTTCCTGGATTTTATAGAATCGACTGAGTAATGTATCTCTCAGGATAAACTGATTTTCGGATTTAAACAATGAATAAGTTCAGTGAGCAACACCAGGGGCATGAATGCTACCAATGAGATACCAATGCCAGCCTCGGATAAAGGAGCAAACTCGGCACAGCTTTTATCCTCTTCAACTCGTTGGCTCCATTTGGAGCAGAGATGGGATCACGGAACATCTTTTCCACACCTTACATCATCCATCTGCTCAAGAGCAAAACATGTATATTCGGGTACAACAGAGAAGTCCGATACATGTCTGCATTTTGTGCAAGCACACACAAATTCCGTTTGTCTCTTCACAGTTGAAGCGAGCTCTCCCAAGCATCAGTTTGTAACGCCAGAAATGCATATCCTCCTATTTCCATCTATTGTACTATTTTTTTTCCTTGCTTTGTTACCTCAAGATATGACATTTCTGTCTCTTTGTATATTGTAATTGTTTTACTATTTGTATATTTATGCATTTATGTCGATGTATAATTGGTTTGTTTCGTAAATATTATTTGTATTTTTACGCTGGGTCTTGCCTAGGGAAAACTGCTATCGAACGATTACGTCGATAGGTCGTGTGAAGAATCAAAGTGTGTAGGATCTTTGGTAGTGTTAACTCTGCTGCGTGGAGCGCGGGCTGAGGAGAAGGTGTGTGGCGGGAGTAGCGAGTGGAGCAGGTGTGTTGTGTGACGCTCCCGCGAGTTGCCGCGCTTTCGGGGTTTGGCAGCATGTAATTGCGCTCGACTTGCGATGATAGTTTCTGACATGGTGTCGCGGACGGGAAACATTAACTAGCGCACATCAAGAGCCCGTTTCGTCTGGTGACCGTGTCGAGAAGAAGGCGCGCCAACATCCAGCTTCTGCAACAGCGACGGCCGACAATGAGTGACTGTCGCCACCTCCTCGACCGACGGCTTCAAACCTTCAATCAACCGACAAGGAAGACTGGACGCAAGTAAAGTTTTAGAACTGTATGGCAGACCTCAGCTTTTCAAACTGTACCATTTTCGTCATTATAATTATAGCAACTTAGCATGAACGTTTGTTGCTCATTGTCCCAATTGCATTACCAAGCAGAGTCCCTTCCTTTTCCGAAATGAACCCGAGTGTCGTTGAAATTCAAACGCCAGCATCAATTTATTTCACTGCTTTAATTTCAAAGTTCAGTCATAGCTGGCTACAGTATTTAGATTGCACAAGCACAAATTAAGAGTGCGAGTTTTGTTACCATATTTTAGCTTACCTGTGACTGCAGCTCAGCTTGGTACGTACTAAATTTTACTATTGTTAATTGTTCAGAATCATTTAATTCAAGTTCAAAGTTAAATCTCTTCTTTCTAAATTGCGTAGATTCAAGTAGCTTTTGAAATGATTGTTGAGGTAGTCCAAGACTAACCGTATTTTACTGAATTTCGATGTGCTTCAGAAAGAAAGCTCACTATTAACTTCAGTCACTAAATTAACTTTCGATTTTCCGGTTTTATTAATTCTTTTTGCTAAATTAAGTCAGGGTGTAGCGAAATTTATTACTTCTGACAAACTTTCAGTTTTCACACTACGCGTGTCAACCTTCAGTTGCCACACTTCTAGTGCTAATTATATGTGTAATAACCTTTCTTTTTCAGTTACTATAGTAATTGTCCTTAGGACTGGCGACCGTGATTTCCCCCAAATCTCAAATACCTAATTACCGCTAGTTAATTGTTAACGTAACGGCTGCACATTTACTTTCTTTATTAACTTTACCCCTTTTCAAAATTAATTTCCACCAGTTTCATTAGCACATTTCCTTTCATTTAGATGTAACCCTTTCCTCCCTCTTTACCGACAGGTTAACTTCGGTGACGATTGCTTTTCCAAAACTCCCATTAGGTACACGCGGTTTCATTTTTCACTGTCATTAAGGTCGGTAAGTGAGGGGGAGGTTACACGTGGCGACCTGGTGACAGGACAATCTTCGGATTTGAGGTTGTTCTGGACACGAATTTTGCATTGTGCAAATCTCGTAACAAAGTACTGGTTACGTACAGGCCATTACGTCAGCGAGAATAAGTAGTGGGAGTAATCCTAATTATATTTGAGGTTTGGCATTTATATTGAAAATTATTAAAATGAGTGAAGGCAACAATTGCCAAAATTTGGTAGACTTGGATGCGGAACAATCGGTCGAACAGTGGGAAACGCGCACCGCGGTGCCCATTGTTCAGGGGCAGGCGGCTAGCATGAAAGACGCGACCGCCGAAACGCAACAAAGAGCAGAAATGGAATTCCACACTTTAGAAAATGTTTCGGAATCGGAAGTGAAAATCAAATGTGAATCCCTTGATGACGAATACGGGGGGGACAATTAAAGAGGAAGCCGCTACGGAAGTAAAACCGGTAGTTTCCGGGAATTTAACTGATTTATTGAATGTTTTGATTAACGAAATCAAGAGTCAATCGGCAGAAATTAAAGCTCTGTCTGCCAAACAAGAAGATCAGGCTGCCAAGCAAGAAGCTCAGGCTGCCAAGCAAGAAGCTCAGTCTGAAAAAATTGAACGGATGCTAGACAATCAGAACAAAGCTATTAACGTTGTTAACAACAATGTTGGAGTTGTTAATACAAAAGTTGATAAAATCAAAGAAGATATTGTTGTAATTAATACCGAAATCGGTAATCTTAAACAGGAAATGATAGGCGTTCAGGCGGAAATTGCGAGCATAAATACTCGTTTTGATTCCGAAATTAGCAGAATCGAGAAAAGTGTAGGAGAAGCAGTTGCTCCGATCATCGAGAATAAGGTGACGGAACAAATTCAATTAGTGAAAAAAGAGGATCAACAGAAGGTGGAAACTTTAAAGGCTTTAGTGTCCGAAGTAGACACTAAAGTGAGGGAGCAGGCTAATACCTGCGAAGAGAAAAAGAGGGAAGTGGAAACGCTTGCGACAACCACTTGCCAAGTAATTACGAGAGTGTCGGAATTAGAAAAGAAACTTGACGAAAAACAGAGCTATGTGCCAATCTGTGCACATAGTTCGGAATTGTTGACGAAAGAGGAGCGGTTCGACCCCTTGAAAAAAGGCGGTATACACGCGACGGATTTCATTAAAAATTGTGAAAGAGTTTTACCCAGATCATGGACTAATGAGAGAAAAATTAATGCGGTTATTTATGTGCTGGCTGGTGATGCCAAGCGTTGGGGCTTAAACCTCAACATTACGAACCTAACTTTTGACGAGTTTAAAAATTTGTTTCTGGCTGAATACTGGTCAGAGCAAAAACAGCAAAGTGTCTGGCGCGAATTTGTCGTATCGAGGCCTTTCGATGCGAATTCTCGCGGTTCGATGAAGGAGTTTTGTGAGGGCTGGATCCGCAAGTTGGAATATTTGCGTGATCGCCGCACGGAATCCGAAATAGTCTGGGAACTCTACAAAAAGCTTCCAGATGATACAAAACGCTACGTAGGAAGCAATTACAGGACGATAAATGATTTCCTGGAAAGAGTGGAGGACGAGGACAATTGGCGCAATAATCGCGACAGTGGTAGAGGCCGTGGTAACAACGGGTACCACAGCAACCACAACAATGATAACTATGGGAATAATGCATACCGCAATCTTGGCAGCAATAACAATAGTGGTTGGGGCCGTAATGAGAATCGGTACAATGCAAATAATAACAGGAATGACGGAAACCAGTATCACACTAGCGTGATACGGGCTTCGCAGAATAGTAATAACGCCAGAGGGTGTGATCAGCCGCCTCAGCAGCATCCGGGGAGCGTATCTGCTGGGACGAGACAGGGAAACCATTAGCCGCGCCGGTGAGGGGCCGACCGGGCGTGGAGAAATTTTGCAGGCCCAATAACAAGAGAAAACCCAGGTGTCGTCGTTATGAAAATTCCGTATGGAATAATCAACGGCGGGAGAGTGTGCAAGTGTTAAGAGAAAAGAGTGCGCCCACAAGTAGTAGATCCGTTGTATACACGGCAGTAGAAAATACATTCACTGTCAGTGAGAACAATTTAAGTAGTGTTCCGGAAATCGATTATAAAGTGGCAGCTGTAACACCCACAGCGGAACTGGAGATTGAGTTTAAGAATGATTCGCAAGTGTTGACAGGAGATCAGATGTCGGATAAAACGTCCGTCATCGAGCGAGGGGATGCAGAGAGGGATGAGGTCTGGTTAAGGCAGTTCGGTCGCTTATACGACGAACTAAGAGATTATAGGGGTCTGTATGGGAGAAGTGTTTATGGGGAGCGCGTGCAGGATTTTCCGCGTCTCGTCCCGCAGGAAGATAGTGTTTGTGAAATGATAGAAAGTTCTGGCCCTAACCGGCAGACTTTACTAGAAATAGTTGATGTTAAGGGGGAGCACGAGCAATATTCGTCGTGTTTCGTCCCGCAGGAGTTAGATGTTGAAGTAGTAACGGAAAGTTCTGGCCCTAACCGGCAGACTTTACCAAAAGTTTCAGTGGTAGAAGTAACCGACCCATCCGACGCGAACCTCCAGTTTAAACATTGCGAGAGTATTAAGGAGAAAGATTACGAAAATTTTAGTGATAGCCGGACGCAATTGGTAGAAAAGCACATAGATTACAGCGTGTATGAGGTTAGAGCTGACATTATACGGTCAGACGATAACAGTGTGGGTTGCGCAGATCTAGAGGAAGTAATTGCAGATACTACTGGGCACATTTCTCCAGGTAGATTGGCAGATGAGATTAATCTGACCAAAGTGGAATCAACGAAGGTGACGATTAATGAATTGATAGCAAAGCAACACTCACTAGTTGACGAGTTACAGGAAAAGGTTTCGGTATTGGAGGTGAAGCTACAGACTAAGCCTCAGGACAAGCGTGTTGAAATTAACACTGTATGTGAACAGAGGCTGAAAAAGCAGACAGATAAGCCGGATTTAGGATCAAAGCCGGATGGTTTTTTCTGGAATGACCTGGATATAGACGAGGATTTACTGTGGGAAAATAAAGAAACAGTCGAGGACAAGTGTAGACAGATAGTAGTGTCTGTTAATATGCACGACCTACGACTAAACGTGTTGATTGACACCGGTGCAGAATTGAGTGCTGTATCTGGGAAAATATTTGAGTTACTGAAAGACAGACCTGGCATCGTAGTTATGCCAGTAACAGGAGTGAAAATTATCGGTGCTACTGGGAAGGCCAGTAAACCGGTCACAAAACAGATTTTTGTCCACTTCGAGATATGTGGGGCACGATTTGAACAAGAGTTTGTCGTCGTGCCAGACTTGACTACGGAAGTAATTATCGGGTTAGATTGGCTATTAAAGTACCGTGCAGTGATTAATTGCGAAAGTAAAACTTTGACATGTACGTCACAAAATAAAACAATAGTAGTTAGTTTTGACGAGGCAGGAGACGGTGTGCATAGGCAATACCAGCCTATACACATTGTTAACTGGCCGGATGCTATTGACGTAGGTATGAATTTGAACTACTGTAATGTGAGGAATCTCGGAATTGACAATAGTGTAGAAAGTGAATTGGAAAGTATTGTAGACGGTGTGTCAAACGTAACACACGAACAAAGACGAGGCCTGTATGAAGTAATAATGAGGAATAAGAGTGTGTTTTCAGACAAACCGGGACTTGTGGAAGGATATAAATGCAAGTTGCATGTAATTCCGCACGAACCATTCTTCGTGAGACCGTATGCTATACCGCTGTCCAAAAAGGAAGCAGTGCAACGGGAGATAGATAAGATGATCGAATGGGGAGTGATTGAAAGAAGTACGAGTCCATACAATAACGGTTTGGTCATTGTAGCAAAACGGGATGGTAGTGTGCGTATTGTGATTGACGCACGCACGTTGAATAGGGTCGTTCAACGTGAAACAGACAGACCAGAGAGTATGGAGGAGATTTTGCAACGTTTTCATGACGTTAAGTTCATGACTAGCCTCGATCTGACGGCTAGTTACTGGCAAATAGAACTCGAAGAAGAATCTAGGCCATACACCGCCTTCTTGTTTGCGGGCAGGTGTTATCAGTATAGAGTACTGCCGTTTGGACTTAATATATCTGTGTCCGTATTCATCAGGGCCCTAGATAAAGTGCTAGGACCGGCTTTGAGTTCAAGATTAACTGTATATGTTGACGACCTATTGTTGGCCAATGCCACTTGGCATGACCATTGTGACCTGTTAGATGAAGTTTTTAGAGCATTGCGCCGTGGCGGAATGACTCTAAAGCTAAAGAAATGCGAATTTGTGAAGCAGGAACTGAAATTTTTAGGGCATATAATTACCACTGCTGGTATTACGAAGGACCAAGAGAAACTAGAGGCAATAAGGAATTGTCCTCCACCCAAGTCTAGGAAACAGTTAAAAAGTTTTCTAGGGTTAACAGGATTTTACCGCAAATTTGTAAAAGGACAAGTGTTTAATGATGAAAATTTGAATAACCTCTTACGCAAAAACGTTCCGTTTGTGTGGACTGACGGGTGTCAGGCCGTTTTCGAGAGATTAAAAGACGAGTTGTTAAGATCTAACATACTATTTCATCCTGATTTATCGCTACCCTTCCATCTGGGAACGGATTCGTCCAATTACGGGGTGGGGGTAGAACTGTTCCAAGAAGTTGGTGAAGGAGAGGATAAGGAACACCGGACGATAGCGTTCGCGAGTCGAACTTTATCAAAAAGTGAGCGAAACTACACGATTTCTGAGAAAGAGTGTCTCGCTATCGTGTGGGGATTCAAGAAGTTCAAGGGTTACCTATGGGACCGTAAGGTGATTATTCATACGGACCATAAGGCGCTCACTTATCTGAAGGATTGTAAACTACTTCACGAAAGACTGACTAGGTGGTCGCTGTATTTACAGCAATTTAACTATGACATCTGTTACGTAAAAGGGACCGACAATTGCGTAGCGGATGCGCTGTCGCGGTTGCCCGAGTCTAATCAAGATGTATTGAAAGATGAGTCAGATGGAGTGGTCAAATTATACTATTTTAAAGAAGTTGAGGGACGTAAATTAATAGTGAACATCTGTAAGAATCTACGTCGTCATCAGAACGAGGACGGTTGTTTAAATATGGTGAAAACCCGATATGACGAAAGGAGTCCAGAAGGAGAGAAATTAAGAAAGTATTACAAGATATACGATCATATCTTGTACATATGTAAGGGTGAAGATAGTAATATTTGGCGGGTATGCTGGCCCACCAAATACGTCACGGAAATAATAGACTACTACCATTTGGCGTATGGTCACTGTGGACCAAAGAAATGTACGGAAAAGCTGAGTGAAGTAGTGCATTTTAACAACATGTTAAAACGCGTTACTGACAGAGTGAAAACTTGCGATTTATGTCAGAAGGTGAAGGTTACCAACTGTACGAGTCGTGGTCCTATGCAAAGTATAAGGCCTAACGACACCTTTGAGTTACTGTGCGTGGACTTGTACGGACCTTTGCCCAAGTCATCAGGAAACTTTGCCTACATTTTAGTAGTGCTAGAAGCTTTTTCCATCAAGCTATACCCGATTAGGAAAGCTACAGCCAAAGCGGTCTATAGCAAGCTTGTGAACGATTATTTTGTTCATATTGGCAAGCCCAAGGCGATTCTATCAGATAATGGGGCACAATTTACTTCTAAGTTGTGGAATGAAGGCATGGAAAGTAATGGGGTCGAGGTGATCCATATTTCAGCTTACTGTCCGGCTGGGAATCCCGCTGAGAGGTATATGCGCGAGCTAGGCCGACTTTGCCGTACCTATTGCCATCACAATCATAGGGCATGGGGCAAATATGTAGCAGTATTTGAGAGAATTATGAACACCTTGAGACATGAATCGACGGGATTTTCTCCAGAGGAAATCCTGTTGGATGACAGAAGTAAAAGTTTAGTGGAAGAGATAATCAAATTCCCTCCACAGATTGACATTAGTATTGGTGTGAAAAAAGATCGTTTGCGAGAAGTAATGAAGCTAAATGCCGATGCTCGCATACGTCGTCATGACGCTAAAACGCGTTTTGCTAAGTTTGCAATCGGAGACTTAGTACTTGTAAAAGCTCATGAGAAATCGAGCGAGATAGACAATGAAATCTCTAAATTTAAGTTTGTTTATAATGGACCATATAAAGTCATTGGTATACCTCACACAAATGCTTATTGCTTAGAGTATCCAAGCTCTGGAAAACGATTAGGTATACGGAATATTGTAGACTTGAAATTGTACCAACCTAGGATCGATTAATACCACACAATGGGTAAATTGTACAGTATGTAAATATAGAGTGTAAGATTTAAGGATGTGCCATGTTACGATGCTTTTGCCTGACCTAGAGGTCATTAAAGAAGTTGTAATTAATAAGTAATTAATTTTGACTAAATGATTTAAGAGTAACTGATTAGTAATCATCTGAAAAATCCAAGCTGCTAGTTTAAGTTTTCAGCTGAGTCACAGTAGATTAAGCAATGTAAATATGATTTTGTAACTTTCTGTAATATTTCATGAATGTGTGTTTTTATTAGTCATTGCCGATGTACTTAGACGCTGTTTTAAGTTTCAGGCTAGTACATGCGTGTGATGATGGACAGTGTTGGGTTATCCACTGTGATAGTATTAAGGGACTCCTTGAGATTACTCGGGAGTGAGTTTTTCCTAAAGAATTCAGTGAAACGGACGTTCTGGAAATGCCGTCACACAGGCAGGTGAGATCAAGCGTGCCGCACAGGCGGGCGCAACAATACTTGCGAGGCGAAGCCGCTGTCGGCTCTGTGCCGCTGTCGGCTCTTGTGCCGCTGTCGGCATTCTTTGTACTTGCGGGTACGGAAGGCGGAACTGTTTTTCTTCCTGGACAGCTGAAAGAATTCTACTGTCAATATTTATGTTTTATTTTATCTGCTGTATATTATTTTCTTGTTTAGCGTTAATTGGACATGACGAGAATATTAATTATGAAAAGGTTACATAAAAATGTGTATTCTATGTAATTAATTATTAGTTTGCGTATTTTGATATACCTGTTTTATATGACCATGTACTCTGATCAATTTTGCAAATAGTATTCCATTTCTTATAGTGTTACGAATTTTAATGATTTTGGAATAGCTAAACCATTTTCTATGTTTTCTATGAATTTTGATATGTTGTCAACCTGTTTTATTTTGTGCAAGATGACAGAGTGGAATAAGATTAGGAGTGTCTCCACTCAATTATTATTGTCTAAAAAATTGGGTTATGGTTAATTAGACGAATGCTAAATTTTTTTGATGTTTTGAGCATATGCATTTCCGCTGTTTTTTTTTTTTGGGACATTTTCTGAGTCTGTTTACGTTGCACGAACATCCTCAGACAATGTGGGGCACGTGTAACGCCAGAAATGCATATCCTCCTATTTCCATCTATTGTACTATTTTTTTTCCTTGCTTTGTTACCTCAAGATATGACATTTCTGTCTCTTTGTATATTGTAATTGTTTTACTATTTGTATATTTATGCATTTATGTCGATGTATAATTGGTTTGTTTCGTAAATATTATTTGTATTTTTACGCTGGGTCTTGCCTAGGGAAAACTGCTATCGAACGATTACGTCGATAGGTCGTGTGAAGAATCAAAGTGTGTAGGATCTTTGGTAGTGTTAACTCTGCTGCGTGGAGCGCGGGCTGAGGAGAAGGTGTGTGGCGGGAGTAGCGAGTGGAGCAGGTGTGTTGTGTGACGCTCCCGCGAGTTGCCGCGCTTTCGGGGTTTGGCAGCATGTAATTGCGCTCGACTTGCGATGATAGTTTCTGACATGGTGTCGCGGACGGGAAACATTAACTAGCGCACATCAAGAGCCCGTTTCGTCTGGTGACCGTGTCGAGAAGAAGGCGCGCCAACATCCAGCTTCTGCAACAGCGACGGCCGACAATGAGTGACTCGCCACCTCCTCGACCGACGGCTTCAAACCTTCAATCAACCGACAAGGAAGACTGGACGCAAGTAAAGTTTTAGAACTGTATGGCAGACCTCAGCTTTTCAAACTGTACCATTTTCGTCATTATAATTATAGCAACTTAGCATGAACGTTTGTTGCTCATTGTCCCAATTGCATTACCAAGCAGAGTCCCTTCCTTTTCCGAAATGAACCCGAGTGTCGTTGAAATTCAAACGCCAGCATCAATTTATTTCACTGCTTTAATTTCAAAGTTCAGTCATAGCTGGCTACAGTATTTAGATTGCACAAGCACAAATTAAGAGTGCGAGTTTTGTTACCATATTTTAGCTTACCTGTGACTGCAGCTCAGCTTGGTACGTACTAAATTTTACTATTGTTAATTGTTCAGAATCATTTAATTCAAGTTCAAAGTTAAATCTCTTCTTTCTAAATTGCGTAGATTCAAGTAGCTTTTGAAATGATTGTTGAGGTAGTCCAAGACTAACCGTATTTTACTGAATTTCGATGTGCTTCAGAAAGAAAGCTCACTATTAACTTCAGTCACTAAATTAACTTTCGATTTTCCGGTTTTATTAATTCTTTTTGCTAAATTAAGTCAGGGTGTAGCGAAATTTATTACTTCTGACAAACTTTCAGTTTTCACACTACGCGTGTCAACCTTCAGTTGCCACACTTCTAGTGCTAATTATATGTGTAATAACCTTTCTTTTTCAGTTACTATAGTAATTGTCCTTAGGACTGGCGACCGTGATTTCCCCCAAATCTCAAATACCTAATTACCGCTAGTTAATTGTTAACGTAACGGCTGCACATTTACTTTCTTTATTAACTTTACCCCTTTTCAAAATTAATTTCCACCAGTTTCATTAGCACATTTCCTTTCATTTAGATGTAACCCTTTCCTCCCTCTTTACCGACAGGTTAACTTCGGTGACGATTGCTTTTCCAAAACTCCCATTAGGTACACGCGGTTTCATTTTTCACTGTCATTAAGGTCGGTAAGTGAGGGGGAGGTTACAAGTTTGTTTCGAATATGTCGAGCTCGGAACTTGGACGACGACAATTTACTCGTTATGGCCGGCTTCGCCATTATAATTAGGAAAAACAAAAATAAGAAAAAATGAAAACAAATGTAAGAGAAAACGTGATATGTAGTGCCAAGATCGCTTAATGAAACAAGAAACTTATTCTCACATTAAATCACTCAGTGAACAGCAGATATAGTCACAGGATTCATATATCATTATTCAGAATCAGTGGAGATAAAATGTATTTGTGCCTCCCATCAGTCGTAACACCGAAGGTTAAAAAAACGGAGACCATCATGAGCAAAAGTACAACATCACAAGAAAGACTACCAATATTAATATGATTTGTCGCGAACTGTACGCATTATGATGAACTCAAATATGCATGTGTACATAAATTTAATACGTGCGTGTTGACGTATATACGTCATCTCTTCCAGATCCCAATAAATAAATTTCTTTCATTTTGTCCTCCTCCTTCTCTACTTGGTCTTGGGAAGATTTACCTTTTTAATAAAGACACGTTTGACAGTTACAGATCAGCTGCTTTGTGCTTCGTTAAAGTGCACCGCATTCTTTCAGTGTATTGCTCGGAAACAAGGCTGACTTTTCCATACCCGAATAAACGTTTGCAGCAGTTTATGTTTGACTTGCTTCAGTTTTACCCGACATGGCTCAGTTATGAAGATTACCTCACAACTGTTTGCTTGTACAACAAGACTGAACACTGTCAGTGCAGATGGTCCATGTTGGGGTACATGTATGACTGACTAGTCGGCACCTGTTTCTTTCCTAGCGTAAACCTGAGTTTCTCATTATTTGGCAAACAAATTTTACGTTATCTTTACGTCAGGATGTTCTCGCTGTCACTACATTCTTCAGTTAATCCAAGGAAAGGAAGGCGTGTGTATCATCTGTTTGTGAGTAGCATGAACATTGTTCATCCTATGTTAATTGTTTCTGTGTCGTAGCTTCTGAGGTGGAGGCTGGGGATTAGCCAATCATTTGCCTAAAAGAGTGTGAAAAACCACTCAAAAACCACACTCGGCCACAGTCACACACAGTTAATTCTAGAAGAGCTGAGAGGTTCACAGGCCAATACCAGTAGTATGTAGCGGAAACAGCTCCTATCTGAATTTAGAGTGCAAAATAGAATTATACTAATGATGTTCCTTACTATGGCTTTACTATGGAGATCACGTCACAAAAAGCAGTGACCGCATTCAATCACAGTAAGCTGTTCTAATACAGAAATAGTGAGAGCTTTTGTCACTACTTGAGTCTCGTAAACGTGATATACTGTGGAGTACCGACGCACGCTACACCCTAATTTTTCTACAATTTGTTGTTATCTGTAATTAACGATAAACAGGACTGGCTATGGTTTCGACTATCACAGTCTTCCATGCAGTTCAGTTTTCATATCTGTATAAATTTGGTCAGCTCCAGAGCGACAAGTCCTCTATTGAAGATGGCGACCCACTTAAAATTTGGCTGAGCAATATAATCTGTTGCACTATACTGCCCATCCAAATGTAAACTGAGTAGATTTCGTGATTTTTCTGAAACCAGTGTGACTATTTGTAAGAGATCCCACGGGTGGCTCTAATAAGTTTTATCTCCAAACTGAGACATTGCTGGAGGCTTCTGTAGTGCATAACGTATCTTTCTTTATTCTCTAGCATTGTTATTAGCTACGAGTTGAAACCATTGCGCAGGACTAGGGGCTCTGGACACAGCGGCTGGTCGCTGTGCACATCATGGAAATCAGTAGGATTTGCCAGGTCTGGCTCCACGGCATATCCTTGACCAGTATCAGCAGTTACATTTTGAAACTTTTCCAATCTGGCGTTTGCCTTTTTGGAAACTATCAACCATCAGAACCCTACAGTCAGCACTATTGCTTCCACAGCGTGCCTGTATAGGTTGTTTATATCCAAGTAAACGATACGACTCAAATAGTCAGGTGGCCTGTATTTCTTATGTATTAACGGGTTATTTGCCTTGGCGTACCTATGCACACACTGGCAAAGCCCCACATGAATCCCACAATCGAAAAAAGAGCAACATGTCAACAGTCGTCAGCAGTTCGATGCTGACACACTGCATTCCACTTAAACCTGATGGAGTGAAAAAAAAAGCTCTAAGCACTACAGCACAATGGGACTTAACATTTGAGGTCATCAGTACACTAGTACTACTAGTGTACTACTAGTAGTACTAGTACTACTTAAACCTAACTAACCTAAGGACATCACACACATTCATGCCCGATGCAGGATTCGCACCTGCGACCGTAGCAGCAGCGCGGTTCCTCACTGAAGCGCCTAGAACCGCTCGGTCACAACGGCTGGCCGATGGGGTGCAATAGGAGGCTGGATCCAAAATGTATGTGTTCAGGTATGCACGCTGTAATTCCTCAAAAATGTAAATGTCAGTGTTCATGTGGAATCAGGTACACTGTTCTATATTAGGGATGTCTAACTCTTGCCAAACATTCACCGTACGGTCATACTCGGCATCCATTACGGCTGTGCCAGTGAATTTACTGGTGAACGCGGTTGTGTCGGACAACATGGTTTCGTTGAGCATGTCCTTCGAATTTAGGAAAGATCCACCGTCTTAGTCACAAGCAAAAACATTTTATCATTGGAATTTGCTCCTCTGGTGATATGCATATCCTCTTGAAATAGTGCCTCAGAAGAGGTGCATGCAGGAAATGTAGTGAATGCAGGAAGTGGAACATTATTATTGGTGTGATTTGCTTGGAAAATGAAATATATTTGTAGACAGTGTCAGGTAGGACACTTACATTATCATGTTTCAATCCAAAATCGCCCAAATTCTCAACAAGAGAATGCGCACCATACCTACTTAAATAACAGAAGAAGATGGGTAGCGTTGTTGCAGTTGGTATTTCATATTGGGTGCATTGTTTGCTCCACTTTGGACTTTTCGCCTTTCTATTCAATGAGAGCTCACAAATAAGATGTCAACTGCATTGTCGTACAAAGCATCACTCTCGGATGAGTTGGTCGTGCAAATGTTTTCGCTATAAATAGAATCAATGTGCCACACGAGATTTTTGAGCTCAGAAATCAACCATCTCGCAGAATTATCCCTGGCTTATGAACCTAATCGCTTAAGGTAGAGTCAGAAGAGCATACAACATGACACGCCACCACACAAGGTAAGTGAAGTTCTGTGAAGGTGGTATGAGAGTCAGTGTGATAGCCTTCACAATGTGTCACATAAATTAGGAGGCACTCCAAATCCACATAAACTACAAAGGGGTAGAGCTCCTAGTGCTGGGCATTCTTAAGCTTTTAAGTATTTGTTTACCCTGGTACGCATTGCCACATGTGCCGATTTCTGGTTAGAGCAGCCAATCACGTGGTCTTTCTAAGTAGTCGCTCTCAGTAAAAGAGATGAGGCAGCTGCAACAAAAATGCCTTGCCCTCTCATTTTTACTCATTTGGCAGGTAGGTGGGACATGTCCTTGATCCGGACGTAGTGTTGTTTCTCACTCTCAGAAAATGGCAACAAATTTGTGTGTTTGTGATGCTAAGCGGCTACTTTTTAAAGGTAGAGGCATCCAATTGCTTTACGGTTTAGATCTTTCTTTTTGTTCTCCTGTCATCTTCCGGTTTGCAGTCATTTATTGGCAGGCCATCAACATGAACTGAACAATCTGGATTCTGTCTCTCAAACTTTGGTAGGAACTGGAGTATAACGGAGAATGAGATGCCGTTGAATTTTTAATACACCAATACGTAGGTTTATGGTAAGTTGTTACACGCTTAGGATGAATGCTATAATTTCTATTGCAAGCCATATGCGACAATGAAAAGCACAATTCATCCCCCCTCAGCAGTATTCTGGACGTTAATACATGAATTTTTAGAGACAATATCTTTTAGAAGAGGAATGAAACTAGACTCCCTGATATGAAAGGATAGCAGGACACAGGATGCTCGACTAAGCCTAAGTCTCGGATACATCCAAATTATATTTTTCTTTATTTACTGAGACACATGAGAGAGTTTACACTGGCAGCATGGAAAGAAAAATCAAGCAACTTGTGGTTTCATGGACAAGCTCAGCAATCTGAACAATTAGAACAAATACTTAGACCGAAATTAATTAAAGCAAAATTTACATGAAATAATTAAGCAAAATCTGATTTTGCAGGCAGGCTCAGCAATCTGAATGGTAAACAGGTTTCTTGATCAAAGCAGAATTTAGACTGAAACATTTATGGAAAATATGATTTTACAGGCATGCCCAGCAATCTGAATAGCGAAATGAACTCCAATCCACTGTTTAAACACAACTCAATTAAAAGAGAAGTAGGCTAAAAAAATTTAATGTAAGAAAACTGGGAAAAATTCAGGTGCTTGAAAATTACACGTACGTAGAACCATAGCTTTACTCAAAATTTATTAAGAACAACTTATGTCATGTTGTTCATGCGCCAGTCCACTTAAGTGATTTATATACCGGGCTACACATGGAGTAACTTCAGCAATGTCACACAAATAGATTGAGCGGATCTAAATAAGAATTATTGATAAACAAGTTAACTGGTAGCAACTGATCGGGACTTATATTTGATCTTAACACAACCAATAACAATAGCACAAGAGAAACATTAAGGTTTGATTGAAACTAATGATAACAAGGAACACAATTCAGACTGACCCTCTTTAAAAGGTGTATAAGAATCCCTTCCAAACTCAGGCTAAAAATGATTGTCAAGTACCTTTAAAAAGTGAATAAAATAGAAACAAAATTATCTTGAGGTGCCTGTTAAAGTGAATTTAAAAACAATCTCTCGAGCTTACGCAACTTTTAAGGGAGACTTACACCTTTAAATAAATGTATACAATTGAAAATAGTCCAGATGAGCAGAGCAGTCCTTATAGGGAGATAACAATCTTTCACACCTGATACAACGAGCACTTTATCTGCTAGTTCCTCCCTCAGGGCCGAGGCAGAAGCTCTAGGATTACAATAAAGCAACTAATTAGTAAGGTGGAAGTTACGGAGAGCATGAGACGCTTTAGGAAGCTAAGAAGGCGGGCGCAAAGGAACCAAATAAAATAACAGCTACGGCTGTGTAGAGTAGGAACACAGTACACAGCGGGCAGGGGAGCTTCAACAGTAAGCACTAATGCTGAGAACCGAAGAACAACTTCCAAATACTAGTATTCAAATACAGGCGCTCACCAAGAAAGGTAATGGCCAGAAGAGCAGCTCGCACGGGCTCAGCCCTGCCTGTAATTCCGTGAGACCACGCACATTGCCATGCCGAAATCCAATTTCGCCATTCCTGTGGAGCACTGCAACAGCCACTAGTGGCTCCAAAGTCTCCACTCCGCCATGGGAGCACCTTTGCCGCGGCGCTCCTCCAAGCTTTACTGCTGCTTCTCACACGCGGCCATTCCAGCGGCAGTACACACAGTCCTCTCTGCGTCGATCGCGAACCGGCTGTCCAGAGCTCCCTCTACAGACTCAACGCTGATACCAGGCAACCTAAACAGGCCACTGCCAGAAAGACGAGTATACCGGCAAGGTGATACCATGTGCCTAGAAGGGCCCATTCATGGTGCTGGCGAGCGTGGAGAACCCACCGCAGCTGGACTTGGCTGAGGAGACAGTATTGGCGATGGGCCCTGCTGGGGCGAGTGGAACATCGTCGAGTCGGGTTGTGTTGTTGTTGGGTGCCGTGATGCATCATCAACGGGATTGCGTGCGGTGAGTGCATTGTCTATGAACCACGCTGAGGCGAAGGCATCTTCGTTGGCTTAGTCATGCAGTTAGTGCAAGCCCGCCTACTCAAACATCCCTCACAGCTGTAGAGGAAGGGAAACGTAAAAATATTTTTAAGGGTCATATGTACTATTCTGGAAAGAAATTGGAAATTTTTGGTAGGGTCTTATGGGACCAAACTGCTGAGGTCATCGGTCCCTAAGCTAACACACTATTTAATCTAACTTAAACTAACTTACTCTAAGGACGACACACACACCCATGCCCGAGGGAGGACTCGAACCTCCGACGGGGGGAGCCGCGAGGACCGTGACAAGACACAAGACCGCGCGCCTACTCCAAGCGGCTTCTGGAGAGAAATATGTGAATGCCTGTAGCCGTTTCTTGTGGCACTTAAGTATTATGTCATCGTCGTCCAAATCATCCATTGGAATTTTTCCAGTGTGTGCAAACGAATCCCAAGGCAAATAATGAATGAGTAGGACAGATCAGTTGACGATCTGTTACATCCTTTCTCTGGGTGTAAACAACCGATACAAACATGTCATGCAGCAACCTCTGCCGACTGTCGCGTTGAGATAGCAGTCCGAAAAGGAAATCACCAGACTGGATAAGTATCTAGATGAGGTTGCGGATTCTGATCGAGGATACATCGTAGAGACAGACCTGACATGTCCAACTGATTTGCATGACGAGCACAGCGACTTGTTGCCGTGTCTGAACTGCCTAGTCCCACGCAATGGCTCCATACCGAAGCTAATAACAACGCCGAGGAATAAACAGAGATACATTCTGCACGACAGGAAAGTCCAGCAGTTTCTCAGTTAGCGGATTTGAATTCAAAGAAATAGTGGCGACTGCAGTGGAGAGATATATACCAAATAAATTAATAAGAGATGGTACCCAAAACGGGCCAGAACGCTGTTGCAGAAGCAACGAGGGAAGTATGCCAAATTTAAAACATTGCAAAATTACCGAGATTGGAGAAGTTTTACAGAAGCTCCAAATATAGCGCAAACTTCAAAGCAGGTGCTTTTAAGAGTTTCCACAAGGGAACTCTGTCTCGAAATGTAACAGAAAATTCAAAGAAATTCTAATTATATGTAAAGTACACCAGCAGCAAGAACTTATCAACATCTTCACTGCGAGATAACAAATGATGATGTCACTGATGACAGTGTCACCAAAGCAGAGTTAATAAACACGATTTTCCGAAACTCCTTCAACAAAGACGAATGTAAGAGCAACTGCTAACATGAGTGACTGGTGTACATAAAGTCCGGGAACACTTTCAATTAAGAACCAAACGTTGTATATATATCATACATATATCATTTCGAAGAGAAAGCCTGAAAGTTTTTTTTTTCATGAATGCCGCCACAGCGTAGTTTGGTAATTTGCTGATAGTCAGCGCCAGTCGCAACAAACATGGCGAGTTCAGGTGCTCAGCGAGCTTTCTATGTGTTGGAATTAGACAAAAACAAGTGTGCTACAGCTGTTCAACGGATGTTTGGAACCAAGTACAGTAAGAAACCACCAACAAGGAAGGCCATTTACCAATGGCACAACAAATTCCTTACGACGGGTTGCTTGTGCTCGGTAAAGATCGATGGATCGGCCGTGCTACAGAAGGGGACAGCTGTTTCATGGAATGGCCTCACCGATCACCAGATCTCACTCCGTGTGACTTTTTCCTGTGGGACCACTTTAAAGATCTGGTGTATGTACCGCCTCTAGCACGTGATGTAGGAGAGCTCCGGGAGAGAATAGGGGAGCGGCTGTCACAGTTGACGATGCCATGCTGGGACGGGTATGGGTATGGCAGGAATTCGAGTACGGTATTGACGTCTGCTGGGTCACTCATGGTTCGCATATTGAATGCTTGTAAAAAAAAAAAAAAGAGCCACAAACAAACGTTCAGAGTTTGTCTTCAAAATGAAATATGTATGACATCTGTACAATGTTTAGTTCTTGTGCAAAAAGTAATTGAAAGTGTTCCCGGAGTTTATGTACACCCTGTAGATACCTTCGGTGTAGCGAAGCAGCTTAAAGCACTTAATAAACACAAGACTTCCTGCCAAAATTGTATACTAGTATATGTATATAATGATTAAATGTAAATGTTGTATAAGAGTGAGAACTGTGTATAGAAAAAAAAATTAATTGTGTAAAAAAAATCTAAAAGTAGTGATTACAAGGGAACTCTACTATTTAGATTCTTCTTCTTTATTGGTTTTAGTATGAAGAAATAGTATCTCTGTATATATGTATTTGTGTATCTGATAGTATCAGTCTATAAAAATGTATATATGTATGCAACTCATGTATAAAATACAGAAATAATTTATTGTAAAATAACTTCGAACAACTTATTGTAAACAAACTACAAATTTAAAAAAAAAGTTGAAAATTATTGTTAGTAAATAACGGAAAAATTGTACTATGAAAAGAACATTATAGTTAATAATCTATAAGTAAGTTTTTTATCAAAGTTATTATTTACAAAACAACCTGATCCTTTCACTATAGAGTATAAGTGACTAGTCTCGAGCAGTTCTAAATGTAAAATAAGGAAAATGTTTGTTAACAATTGAGAAATTAATTTTTAACTATCCTCTTTCTTGGCATACAGAACAAGAATGACGAGGCCCATGCATTTGCTCTGTAATAAAAGGGGAGAGGGAGGCGCTTGATTCCCATTGACCAAGAGACAAAAAGAGGAGGTTGACCATTTTTACACCATGTTTACTCGCCTAAATCTCCAAGATGCATGGGTGGGGTGTCAGGTTACATTCTGAGGGGAAATTTACCACATATAATTGCCACATGTACATGGATGAAGCGAATGGTCCCTGAGGGGAGGGGGGCGGACGTCTTGGAGATAAAAAGCACAGTTGCTTAAGGTGTATCACGATGGTCCTGGAAGCCTTATCACCGGAAGTCTTATCTCATTATTGACGTAGAATTTGCCCCCACCTCCTCCTCCCGCGGGACCAGCAGTACCTTATATACTCTTGCATGGGCACGACTTTGGCTGATTGACGATGTGGTGTTGTAACATAAGTCACATGGCCTTACTAGGTTGGTATTACTAAAGTCTTAAGCAGGTAGAAACTACAGCCATTATATTTCCCAGGGATACGCTGCTATACTGTACAGCTTAATAATGATGGCTTCTTTCTGGGTGAAATGTTCCAGAGGCAAAATAGCCCCATATTGGGGTCCCCAGGTGGGAGCGACTCAGAAGATTTCATTAGGAGAAACGAAACTGGCGGTTTATGGTTTGGTGTGTTAAGTGTTAGGTCCCTTATCCGAGCATGTAAGTTAGAGAACTTAAAAGGGCAATGCATAGGTTCAAGCTGGATATAGTGGGTATTACTGAAGTAAGACAGCAGGAAGAACAGGACTTCTGGTCAAATGAGTGTAGGGTTATCAACACAACGTCAAACAGGGTTAAAGCAGCAGTAGGCCTAATAATGAATAAAAAATAGGAATGTGGGTAAGCCACTATGGACAGTGTAGCGACCGCATTACAGAAGTCAAGATAGAGACTCAGTCAACACACATCACAGAATTTTGTATATGTACTAGCCCTGAAGATGATGAAGAGATTGAAAGCATGTATTATGAGATAAAAGAAATTATTCAAGTAGTTTAGGGAGACGAAGACTGAATTATGACGCGGGACTTAAAATTCGATGGTTTGAAAGGTCAAGAATCAAGAAATGAAAATAGTAGAAAAATTTGGAGTATGGGTGAGGAATGAATTTAATCATTGCTAACTCTTGGTTTTGAAAATCATGAGAAATGGTTGTATTACGTGAAAGAGACTTAGCGGCACTGGAAGGTTTCTAATAGCTAATAGTCAACATAATGGAAAGATAAAGATTTAGAAACAAAATTTTGAACTGGACAGATGTAGACTACGGCCGTGATTAATTGATTTTCAACTGCAGATCAAAATTGAAGAAATTACAGGATGATCTAAAAGTGGGGGATGGGGTCCGGATACATTGAAAAACCAGGAGATTGTTGGACGTTTCAATGGGAGCATTTTGCAACAATTGACTGAAGCAGGGTAAGGAATACAAAAAGAGAAGATGAAATAGTGAAGGTAGCAGAGGATCAAATGTGCAAGAAACAAGGCACAGTAATAATCCTTTGGTAGCATATGAGCTGTTAAATATAAGTGATGAAGGAGAAAATATAAAAATGCAAAAAAAAAAAGAAGCAGGCGAAAGGGTGTAAATTCTCTGAGCACTATGGGACTTAACAGCTGAGGTCATCAGTCCCCTAGAACTTAGAACTACTTAAATCTAACTAACCTGAGGACATCACACACATCCATGCCCGAGGCAGGATTCGAACCTGCGACCGTAGCAGTCGCGCGGTTCCGACTGAAGCGCCTAGAACCGCTCGGCCACCGCGGCCGGCAAAGGGTGTAAATACATCTCAAAAATAAGACAGAGAGAAAGTGCAAAATGGCTAAGCAGGAATGCGTAGAGGACAAATGCAAGGTTGTAGAATTATGCATAACTCAGGGATAGATAGAGCGGGTACAGAAAAATTAAAGTTTTGGAGAAAAGAGAAGCAGGTGGATGAATATTAAGAACTCAGATAGCAAGCCTGTACTAACTAAAGACAGCATGGCTAGAAGGTGGAAGGAATACATAAAGTGTGTGTATTTAAGAGAAACAAACTTGAAGATAAAATCATAGAAAGTGCTAGGAAGTAAATGAATATGAAATGGGAGATATAAAAACGGGATAATTTGACAGAGCGCTGAAATGCCTAAGTGGAAACAAGTCCCCTTTAGCAAACGATATTCCCTCAAAATAACTAATGACGAGGTACTGAATCGAATTGGAGAAAGAAATAATTTGTGGCACAACATGACTAAATGATGTGTTCTGCTGATACAACATATTCTGAGGCATCAAACAATCGTCAATTTTAGAATGGAAGGCAGTAAAAATGAATGTAGTAAGCAGGTTCAAATGACTGGTGGTTGTAGTAGATATGCAAAGGTGAAGAGTACCGGATGGACTAACGCGGAGAGCTCAATCAAATCAGTCTTCAAACTGAAGACCACAACATTAACATCATTGCCACCCGTGTTTGCACAAACATGCTTCAATTACGCTTCGTAATCACACGAAACGAAATACATGTTACAGGAATTAGAACAAACAATGCCAATAACGAATGTGCAATGTAGTGGCCCAACACATTAACACGTAATATCCCTCTACGCAGAACTTAGTGATATGCAGTCCCTAAATATACTCACTTGTTATAACTGACCATGAAAGAAAGATAATGGTAAATGGAATGTAACTGATGTACTGCAACAAATTTATTTGTAGGGCTGTTGCTAACTAAAGTGAATATGGATAGACCCTTTGCGAACCACCTTCTAAAACACTAAAATCTCCAATCTGAACGTTTGTAACTAATTCCACACTTCTCAAAATGTCAAAACACTGGCTAAATTCGCCTCGTATAGACCAAAGGATAGGTGTACTCTTGGTGCATAACTGCTTTCTGCACAGAGTGAAATACAAACTCCGTTGAAATGTAGCTACAAAATTATGTCCCTCATACTAAAAACATATTATGCAAAGAACTTATTCTGAAACGACTCCGAAATTTTCATCCCGTGTTAGTTACGATAGAACTGCTGGTTTCACTGACGTCGTGTCTTCATTTCTGGGTACTCGCTTTCCTCTTGACGGTATTTCCGATTCAACTGGCTATGGTTCTCATTTCAAGGGATTCTAACTTGCTCTCAGAAGGATGACGTAATTTTATAGCAGAAGAAATCAATTTGAGTCTTGTTACTATTTGTCTGCTGAATGGACGTTTCTCAAAAAGCTTACAAATTGTGAAGAGAATCGAACCTGACAAGAAGAATCTTCAACACCTCACACCCGATTTGCTCCATTGTCTTCATGATCTGACAAAGCTTTCACTAAAGACTTGAAATCGATTTTAAAATGCTAATTCTTTTCGTGGAATAGGCTTTCACATTCGTGTTATGTGAAAACCACGTAAGTCTGCAATCGAGAAGAAGGCACTCAGACGTGATCGTCTTTGTAAAACCTGAAAATAGGCAGATTAAGGAACCGTTGCTTGGGACGATAGCGGACATGTGTTGACATCAACTCTGTGTGTGGGCGGCCCAACCACGGTGAGAATCTCTATTATTGCCGTTCCATCTCTATTATTGCCGTTCCTCTCGCCTGGTCGCCTCCACGCCTTTTACGTCTGGTGCTTCCGGATAAGCACTTGCACAGTCAAAAGTACCTTACCAACATAGCAACACTTTACAAAGTACCTCTGATTAGCTCACTGCATGTCATTCTTCCGATGTATCTCCGTCTTCCACATTAGTTTCTTGCTGTTAGTTTAATGCAGTCGTACCAGGGATCTGCATTATTTGTTATATTATTTATTGTATGCAACCAACAGGAGATGGTTTTATACGTTAACAGCAATGATTTGAGTAAGTTTTTACTGTTGCCGAATTAAATTTTTGACGATGATGTTGCCAATACTTTACGCAGGCACCGATTCCTTATTAAACGTGATCTGTGTTACATTTAGTAACAGTGGCGTTGTGGGCAGCATTGTACATAGGTACTGTTTCTGCATTAAGCATTTCTAAGAATAATTGTTAGTCAACCGAAACCGGTAATCAGCAAGTTGAATTTATTTTTTTGTGATCAAAACTACTACAATTTTGAACACATCCCTCGTTTTTTCTGTTAAGGAGAGTTAAGACACTCAAAATCCTACAAACAAAAAAATACATGTCAGAACACAAATTAAAACTGACGTTTTCTATAATTCCGATCTTCATTTGGAACAAGAGCATAAAGTTGGAAATGTATCTGTTAACAACTGTGCGAGTTTCCTTATCGTTAATATAGAGACAAAGAGAAATTTTACAAGCCCCAGAGGCAATTATTAAAAATAAAATAACTGCACCAATTACGTTTTGCCTAGTGTGGCATTTTCGAGTGCTGTGTAAACGTATTAATTTTTTGGAACATGATGTATCCTGTCTTTTTTCTACCTCTCTTTCTCTGCAATTAGTTTTTAGTGTTCTAGAAGTACTGTGCTTTCTTTACCATGCTTAAATTCATTCGCACGGACCACATCACTCATAACATATGTTTACGCTAAATTGTAACATAGTACTATAGCACCATTCTTGAAACGCCATATGCTTCACATGGAAAAACGTAACTGGTGTAGCAGCTTTATTATTTACGTACTGAGGGACACCATCTTTTGAACACGAATGGGATTTTAACATCAGAACAAGGCAATGGTCAGCAATACGCGAAAGGTACTGCTATTACCTAATGGAGAAGTGACGACATCATTACCGTAGCTAGAAGGGCCTAAACGTTTCAGTAGGGGATAAAACATCTTGTTTCAATTGAGTTTCAGTTTACCGCAACTACCTTTTTAATTTAGAAAGATCAGGACCAATGGCTACAGCTTTCTATTTGAGGTGACACAAAATATTCTAAGAAATTCTGTCATTTTCTAGACTTCTAGGAAAGAAGACTGTAACCTATAAAATACGAAAAAGAAGAAGTCTATGTTATTAACATTAGATGCAAGCTGCATCGCGCCCTATGAATAATGTAATACAACACTGAAAACTTCCGCAATGTTCTGTTTGGACATAATGATAATAGCGGGCTTCATCCATTGACAACAATGAGAAGTTCAATTCAGCCAATGCCAGTATTGAAAAAGGGAGGAAAGGAAACAATATTTATCAGTACACAGCGGAGTTTAAATACTGATACATTTTAGTGTAGAAAGTGAAGTTTGCAATACTTTATAGAGTGATACTGAAACTGTTGCCATAGTCCTTAATAACAAAGTTAATGTCTTTCTTTTGGCAATTCTGTTGTGTTATACCGACACAAAAGGCTTTTGAAGGGAATATAGCAAACATGAAAACAATTAAAGCATTACAATTTCGAATGATTGGTGGTAACTAAACTTGACGAAATGTCTTTTGCCCAAGAAATAAGAAAGATAGAATAGGTTAATTTTCATTCTTTCTTTTTCATTGAAATAAGCTGTATTGTAGAGTTATTTAGAGTCAAGTTCCTCTGCATTTTAGTAATATTGTCTGATATCGCTCCAAAACGACAGCAGCGTGAGAGGCGGTAAGTCAACGTTATCACATGTGTTACCTGAATGCGTAAATGAAAAGACTATGTTAGTATAAATACTGAAGTTCCGTTGCACTGAGAATGGAATAGTTAAGGGTTACGTACCACAAAATTTCGATGAACCAAGTGAAGACGAAAACAGGTAGACATGTGAAAGTGACCAGTGTTAAGAGATTCTTGTAAAGGAAGAAAATTAGCATTAGTCTAAAGCAGATGTTGGTCCACTTCTTGAACCGAAATCGCATTATCTGCTCATAGTACTGTGAAAAGCATCTTTTCTTGGAAAAGTGAAATAGAGAGACTACTGATACAGGTCACCTGTCAAACATATCACGGCTAACGATGATGAAATGAAAAGAAAAATTTGAAAACTATTTAGAATCTCCTGTATAAAGAAGAACTTTTTGTTAGCATTTAGCATACGAAGAGTCAGACAACCAAGTAAGTTGTGTTACTGCGAGTATAACGACAAATTTCGTTTCATGAAGCCAACCTGGCTGCACTAGACATTTCAATGTTAGAGATAAGATTACTCCTCAGAAAATCAACTTCATTTTTGTATATAAATTATATGTGAAATACATTATCGATCCTTTTTTGTTAAAGTAACAGAATTAATATTCCTTCTCTCTTCTTCTTCGAGCATCGGTGGTATAAGGTTATATTGTAAGTAGGCTGTTTGGGTTTTTATATTGGTAACGCCACGTAGCGCTCTGTATGAAAATCACTGCCTGTGCTGTGTGCGGTCTGTGGCTGGTTGGCATTGTTGTAATATTAGCTATTGTAGTGTTGGGCAGTTGGATGTGAACAGCGCATAGCGTTGCGCAGTTGGAGGTGAGCCGCCAGCAGTGGTGGATGTGGGGAGAGAGATGGCTGAGTTTTGAAAGCGGATGATCTGGACGTGTGTCCATCAGAGACAGTAAATTTGTAAGACTGGATGTCATGAACTGATATATATATGATGACTTTTGAATATTATTAAGGTAAATACATTGTTTGTTCTCTATCAAAATCTTTCATTTGCTAACTATGCCTATCAGTAGTTGGTGACTTCAGTAGTTAGAATCTTTTATTTAGCTGGCAGTATTGGCGCTCGCTGTATTGCAGTAGTTCGAGTAACGAAGATTTTTGTGAGGTAAGTGATTCATGAAAGGTATAGGTTATAGTTAGTCAGGGCCAGTCTTTTGTAGAGATTATTGAAAGTCAGATTGCGTCGCGCTAAAAATATTGTGTGTCAGTTTAGTGTTGATCAGAATAAGTAAAGAGCGAAATGTCTGAGTACGTTCAGTTCTGCTCAGCTGTTTGAAAAACAAATAAGGTAAGGGGTTTATCAGCACAATCATTCATAAATTTTTCTAAGGGGAGGTTCAAATGGCTCTGAGCACTATGGGACTTAACTTCTCAGGTCATCAGTCCCCTTGAACTTAGAACTACTTAATCCCATTTAACCTAAGGACATCACACACATCCATGCCCGAGGCAGGATTCAAACCTGCAACCGTAGCGGTCGCGCGGTTCCAGACTGTAGCACCTAGAACCACTCGGCCACTTTGGCCGGCTCTAAGGCGAGGTTCCAATATCATTTCTTGAACTTGCCTTCTGTGCTACACTGTGCAGTCCCATCAATGTAAGGACCACCAATGTTCGATGTCAACGTGCAATAACAACTCACAGACGGAAAAGGGCGGCATTAGCAGTGGAGAGTATATGAAGCGTGACGGAGGTATGCGGAACAAAGTGCAGTCGTCATCGTAACGCAGAAACGGAGCAGTTTATCTGTGGTCCAAAAGGGTAAGATTATTGGCTTTCGGGCCATGGGTGGAAGAATTTCTGAAACGGCTAAGTCTGCAAACAGTTCACGTGCCGTCGTGGCCATACAATACAAAATGGCGCTATTCAAAATCTGCGGCGAGGCAACTGTGGTGCAGTATAGGCCACAGACCACGGGGGTGAACTATGTGGCTGCACAGATTTGTACAGACGAACAGACGTGTAATAGTTGAGTAACTGACCGCCTAGATGAACAAAGGGGCCACCAACAGTGTCAACTCACAGACCTTTCAGTGAAAGTCACTGCGTATGGGCCTCTGCAGCAGGCGCCTGATTCATGTACCCATGCTGACTGCTGTTCGTCGGCAACGCAGGCTGCAATTTGCACGCCAGTATCGCAACTGGACTTCCATTAAGTGGCGATAGGTGGCTTTTTATGCTCTGTCGAACAGATGGCTGTTGGCGAGTATGACGTAACACGTTTGAAGGCAAACACCTTGCAACAATAGTAGGAAGGGTCTAGGCCGGAAGAATTCCCCGGGTGATCTCGTCATTCTGGAAGGCACAGTGGGTAAAGACAACTATGCATCTACCCCTGGAGACCATGACCACTCCTACATGCATTTTTTTTCTCGGCACGATGGCATCTACCAGCAGTACTTCCCTGGCTACCAAACTCCCTTCATTAAAGCCCAATGGAGAATCTGGCTGTTCCCGACATGGATCCTCAACCAGGTAACCTAGCTCAGCTGGCCTCGGCGCCAGAGTCGATGTGGCTCCACATCCCTGCCGGCACCTTCCAGTCAATCTTTGACTCTCTTCCTGCAGCCGGCCGAAGTGGCCGTGCGGTTAAAGGCGCTGCAGTCTGGAACCGCAAGACCGCTACGGTCGCAGGTTCGAATCCTGCCTCGGGCATGGATGTTGGTGATGTCCTTAGGTTAGTTAGGTTTAACTAGTTCTAAGTTCTAGGGGACTAATGACCTCAGCAGTTAAGTCCCATAGTGCTCAGAGCCATTTGAACCTCTTCCTGCACGTCACTCAGCCGTCCGCACTGAAAAGGAGGTTATTCAGTAATTTTACGAGTGGTCATAATAGTGCGACTGGAAGTATAAATAATAATCCTGTTTGAAACATTTCCTCTTCACTTTGGTAGAATAGTACGAAACGCTGCGTTCTCGTACTAATGAAGTTTATTTTGCATAATCTTTGAACTGTAAATTACACTGATGCTCATAAATTAAGGCTAATGCTGATACATGCTGAAACAACGCTCTGATGGGCGGTTTGCGGGTTTAGATCACCTCGGGGTATGACCATGCGGTGCTTTTGACCTGCGGTCGTCGCACGGTAGCGCTGGCAGCAGTCCACACACGCAGAGCTGAGTTGGTGCTTGTCAGAGTATGGTGCAGCGAGTAAGTGTGCAGACGTTTTCAGGCGTGCTAATGGTGACTGTGTTGAAAATGGCACAAAGAACACATACTGATGACGTTATGAGGGGTAGAATACTAGGGCGACTGGAGGCTGGTCAAACACAGCAGGTCGTAGCACGGGCCTTCCGTGTGCCACAAAGTGTGATCTCAAGATTATGGCAACGATTCCAGCAGACAGAACACGTGTCCAGTCGCTACAGTACGGGACGTCCACAGTGTACAACACCACAAGAAGACCGATATCTCACCATCAGTGCCCGCAGACAGCCACGGATTACTGCAGGTAGCCTTGCTCGGGACTTTACCGCAGCCACTGGAACAGTTGTCTCCAGACACACAGTCTACAGACATGGTTTATTCGCCCGGAGACCTACAAGGTGCATTCCACCCCCTCGTCACAGGAGAGCCCGTAAGTCCCGGTGTCAAGAACACAGTACATGGTCATTGGACCAGTGGTCCCAGGTTACGTTCACAGACGAGTCCAGGTATAATCTGAACAGTGATTCCCGCCGGATTTTCATCTGGCGTGAACCCGGAACCAGATACCAATCCCTTAATGTCCTTGAAAGGGACCTGCATGGAGGTCGTGGTTTGATGGTGTGGGGTGGGATTATGATTGGTGCACGTACACCCCTGAATGTCTTTGACAGAGAAACTGTAACAGATCAGGTGTATCGGTACGTTATTTTCCATCAGTATGTCCACCTTTTCAATGGTGCAGTAGGTCCCACCTTCCTCCTGACGGATGATAACGCACGGCCTCACCGAGTGCCATCGTGGAGGAGTACCTTGGAACAGAAGTTATCAGGCGAATCAAATGGCCTGCCTGTTCTCCAGACCTAAACGCCATCGAGCACGTCTGGGATGCTCTCGGTCGACGTATCGCTGCATGTCTTCACATCTCCAGGACACTTCAGGAACTACGACAGGCGCTGGTGCAAGAATGGGAGGTTATACCCCAGCATCTGCTCGACCACTTGACCCAGAGTATGCCAACCCGTTGTGCGGCCTTTGTACGTGTGCATGGTGATCATATCCCATATTGATGTCAGGGTACATGCGCAAGAAACAGTGGAGTTTTGTAGCACATGTGTTTCGGGACGGTTTTCTCAACTTATCACCAATACTGTGGTCTTACAGATGTGTGGCGTGTGTTAGCGCCAGTTTTGTGTAGTGCCAGGTTGTGTGGCACCACATTCTGCAATTATCCTTAATTTATGAGCATGAGTGTAGTTGGAAGTAGTCAGTTCGGTTTCGCTACGATCGCTCGCTATTAACGCGCTATCGTTGACCCATTTCAACTTTTGTAAGTCAAACCTGCGGCCTACATTTCAAACGAGGTTTCGTTAACATTATTATTATTATTATTATTATTATTATTTCTATTTTTCTCAGACCTTAGATCTGGTTAAAAATGGAAAGTGACGCGGACCTTCATCAAGCGTGACTTCCTTTTAACTGTACGGTATATGTTACATTGTATTTAGGAACTTTCGGGTTATTGAACACGTATCAATAATTACGGATTTCTGTAGTTGTATATATACCTTTGGATGTAGCTGTATTGCGTTGATGCACTGGTGGATATTGTGTGGTATGACTCCTGTAGTTGATAGTATAATCGGTATAATGTCAACTTTGTCCTGATGCCACATGCCATTGACTTCCTCAGCCAGTTGGATGTATTTTTCAATTTTTTCTCCTGTTTTCTTCTGTATATTTGTTGTATTGGGTATGGATATTTCTATTAGTTGTGTTAATTTCTTCTTTTTATTGGTGAGTATGATGTCAGGTTTGTTATGTGGTGTTGTTTTATCTGTTATAATGGTTCTGTTCCAGTATAATTTGTATTCATCATTCTCCAGTACATTTTGTGGTGCATACTTGTATGTGGGAACGTGTTGTTTTATTAGTTTATGTTTTATGGCAATGTGTTGATGTATTATTTTTGCTACATTGTCATGTCTTCTGGGGTATTCTGTATTTGCTAGTATTGTACATCCAATTGTGATGTGATCTACTGTTTCTATTTGTTGTTTTCAAAGTCTGCATTTATCTGTTGTGGTATTGGGATCTTTAGTAATATTCTTGCTGTAATATCTGGTGTTTATTGTTTGATCCTGTATTGCAATCATGAATCCTTCCGTCTCACTGTATATATTGCCTTTTCTTAGCCATGTGTTGGATGCGTCTTGATCGATATGTGGCTGTGTTAGATGATATGGGTGCTTGCCATGTAGTGTTTTCTTTTTCCAATTTACTTTCTTCGTATCTGTTGATGTTATGTGATCTAAAGGGTTGTAGAAGTGGTTATGAAATTGCAGTGGTGTAGCCGATGTATTTATATGAGTGATTGCTTTGTGTATTTTGCTAGTTTCTGCTCGTTCTAGAAAGAATTTTCTTAAATTGTCTACCTGTCCATAATGTAGGTTTTTTTATGTCGATGAATCCCTTTCCTCCTTCCTTTCTGCTTAATGTGAATCTTTCAGTTGCTGAATGTATGTGATGTATTCTATATTTGTGGCATTGTGAACGTGTAAATGTATTGAGTGCTTCTAGGTCTGTGTTACTCCATTTCACTACTCCAAATGAGTAGGTCAATATTGGTATAGCATAAGTATTTATAGCTTTTGTCTTGTTCCTTGCTGTCAATTCTGTTTTCAGTACTTTTGTTAATCTTTGTCTATATTTTTCTTTTAGTTCTTCTTTAATATTTGTATTATCTATTCCTATTTTTTGTCTGTATCCTAGATATTTATAGGCATCTGTTTTTTCCATCGCTTCTATGGAGTCACTGTGGTTATTCAATATGTAATATTCTTGTTTAGTGTGTTTTCCCTTGACTATGCTATTTTTCTTACATTTGTCTGTTCCAAAAGCCATATTTATATCATTGCTGAATACTTCTGTTATCTTTAGTAATTGGTTGAGTTGTTGATTGGTTGCTGCCAGTAGTTTTAGATCATCCATGTATAGCAAATGTGTGATTTTGTGTGGGTATGTTCCAGTAATATTATATCCATGATTTGTATTATTTAGCATGTTGGATAGTGGGTTCAGAGCAAGACAGAACCGGAGAGGACTTAATGAGTCTCCTTGGTATATTCCACGCTTAATCTGTATTGGCTGTGATGTGATATTATATGAATTTGTTTGGATATTAAGTGTGGTTTTCCAGTTTTTCATTACTATGTTTAGGAACTGTATCAATTTAGGATCTACTTTGTATATTTCCAATATCTGTAGTAACCATGAGTGGGGTACACTATCAAAAGCTTTTTGGTAGTCAATGCATGCGTAGTGTAGCGACCTTTGTTTAGTTTTAGCTTGATATGTCACCTCTGTATCTATTATCAGTTGCTCTTTACATCCTTGTGCTCCTTTGCAGCTGCCTTTTTGTTCTTCATTTATAATTTTGTTCTGTGTTGTATGTGTCATTAATTTCTGTGTAATGACTGAAGTTAATATTTTGTAGATTGTTGGTAGGCATGTTATGGGGCGATATTTAGCTGGGTTTGCTGTGTCTGCTTGATCTTTAGGTTTCAGATAGGTTATTCCATGTGTAAGTGTATCAGGGAATGTGTATGGGTCTGCAATGTAACTGTTAAATAATTTAGTTAGATGTGAATGTGTTGAGGTGAACTTCTTTAGCCAGAAATTTGCTATTTTATCATTTCCTAGGGCTTTCCAATTGTGCGTAGAATTAATTGCTCGGGTGACTTCATGTTGCAAAATTATCACTTCAGGCATTTGTGGTATCATCTTGTATGAGTCTGTTTCTGCTTGTATCCACCGTGCATGCCTGTTATGTTGTACCGGGTTTGACCATATGTTGCTCCAGAATTACCATATGTTGCTCCAGAATTATTATTATTATTATTATTTCTTTCTATTCTGAGACGTTATGTCTGGTCAAAAATGGACAGTGACGCGGACCTTGATCAAGCGTGACTTCCTTTTAACTGTACGGTATATGTTATATTGCATTTAGGAACTTTCGGGTCATTGAACATGTATCAATAATTACAGATTTTTGTAGTTGTATATATATGTTTGGATGTAGCTGTATTGCATTGATGTACTGGTGGATATTGTGAGGTATGACTCCTGTAGTTGATAGTATAATTGGTATAATGTCGACTTTATCCTGATGCCACATGTCCTTGACTTCCTCAGCCAGTTGGATGTATTTTTCAATTTTTTCTCCTGTTTTCTTCTGTATATTTGTTGTGTTGGGTATGGATATTTCAATTAGTTGTGTTAATTTCTTCTTTTTATTGGTGAGTATGATGTCAGGTTTGTTATGTGGTGTTGTTTTATCTGTTATAATCGTTCTGTTCCAGTATAATTTGTATTCATCATTCTCCAGTACATTTTGTGGTGTGTACTTGTATGAGGGAACGTGTTGTTTTAGTAGTTTATGTTTTATGGCAAGTTGTTGATGTATTATTATTATTATTACCATTATCATTATTATTATACAAAGCTAACTCCTTGCATTAACATTGTTTCTCGTCAACGAGATCGTTGCTTTCCAACGACGTCTACTTGGCCTGGAGCCAAATCTTGCATGAGAATGAAAGTAAACTCATCTACATCTACATCTACATTTACACTCCGCAACCCACCCAACGGTGTGTGGCGGAGGGCTCTTTACGTGCCACTGTCATTACCTCCCTTTCCTGTTCCAGTCGCGTATGTTTCGCGGGAAGAACGACTGCCGGAAAGCCTCCGTGAGCGCTCGAATCTCTCTAATTTTACATTCGTGATCTCCTCGGGAGGTATAAGTAGGGGGAAGCAATATATTCGATACCTCATCCAGAAACGCACCCTCTCGATACCTGGACAGCAAGCTACACCACGATGCAGAGCGCCTCTCTTGCAGAGTCTGCCACTTGAGTTTGCTAAACATCTCCGTAACGCTATCACGCTCACCAAATAACCCTGTGACGAAACGCGCCGCTCTTCTTTGGATCTTCTCCATCTCCTCCGTCAACCCGACCTGGTACGGAACCCACACTGATGAGCAATACTCAAGTATAGGTCGAACAAGTGTTTTGTAAGCCACCTCCTTTGTTGATGGACTACATTTTCTAAGGACTCTCTCAATGAATGTCAACCTGGTACCCACCTTACCAACAATTAATTTTATATGATCATTCCACTTCAAATCGTTCCGCACGCATACTCCCAGATATTTTACAGAAGTAACTGCTACAAGTGTTTGTTCCGCTATCATGTAATCATACAATAAAGGATCCTTCTTTCTATGTATTCGCAATACATTACATTTGTCTATGTTAAGGGCCAGTTGCCACTCCCTGCACCAAGTGCCTATCCGCTGCAGATCTTCCTGCATTTCGCTACAATTTTCTAACGATGCAACTTCTCTGTATACTACAGCATCATCCGCGAAAAGCCGCATGTAACTTCCGACACTATCTACTAAGTCATTTATACAGGGTGTTACAAAAAGGTACGGCCAAACTTTCAGGAAACATTCCTCACACACAAATAAAGAAAATATGTTATGTGGACATGTGTCCGGAAACGCTTAATTTTCATGTTAGAGCTCATTTTAGTTTCGTCAGTATGTACTGTACTTCCTCGATTCACCACCATGATTTCATGCGGGATACTCTACCTGTGCTGCTAGAACATGTGCCTTTACAAGTACGACACAACATGTGGTTCATGCACGATGGAGCTCCTGCACATTTCAGTCGAATTATTCGTAGGCTTCTCAACAACAGATTCGGTGACCGATGGATTGGTAGAGGTGGACCAATTCCATGGCCTCCACTCGCTCCTGACCTCAACCCTCTTGACCTTCATTTATGGGGGGCATTTGAAAGCTCGTGTCTACGCAACCCCGGTACCAAATGTAGAGACTCTTCGTGCTCGTATCGTGGACGGCTGTGATACAATATGCCATTCTCCAGGGCTGCATCAGCGCATCAGGGATTCCATGCGACGGAGGGTGGATGCATGTATCCTCGCTAACGGAGGACATTTTGAACATTTCCTGTAACAAAATGTTTTAAGTTACGCTGGTACGTTCTGTTGCTGTGTGTTTCCATTCCACGATTAATGTGATTTGAAGAGAAGTAATAACATGAGCTCTAACATGGAAAGTAAGCGTGTCCGGACACATGTCCACATAACATATTTCATTTCTTTGTGTGTGAGGAATGTTTCCTGAAAGTTTGGCCGTACCTTTTTGTAACACCCTGTATATATTCTGAAAAGCAATGGTCCCATAACACTCCCCTGTGGCACGCCAGAGGTTACTTTAACGTCTGTAGACGTCTCTCCATTGAGAACAACATGCTGTGTTCTGTTTACTAAAAACTCTTCAATCCAGCCACTCAGCTGGTCTAATATTCCGTAGGCTCTTACTTTGTTTATCAGGCGACAGTGCGGAACTGAATCGAACGCCTTCCGGAAGTCAAGGCAAATATCATCTACCTGGGAGCCTGTATCTAATATTTTCTGGGTCTCATGAACAAATAAAGCGAGTTGGGTCTCTCACGACCGCTGTTTCCGGAATCCATGTTGATTCCTACAGAGTAGATTCTGGGTTTCCAGAAACGATACGCGAGGAAAAAACATGTTCTAAAATTCTACAACAGATCGACGTCAGAGGTATAGGTCTATAGTTTTGCGCATCTGTTCGACGACCCTTCTTGAAGACTGGGACTACCTGTGCTCTTTTCCAATCATTTGGAACTTTCCGTTCCTCTAGAGACTTGCGGTACACGGCTGTTAGAAGGGGGGCAAGCTCTTTCGCGTGCTCTGTGTAGAATTGAATGGGTATCCCGTCAGGTCCAGTGGACTTTTCTCTGTTGAGTGATTCCAGTTGCTTTTGTATTCCTTGGACACTTATTTCGATGTCAACGAGTGAAAATCATTTTATGCCTTAACAAAAGATTAACAATGCTAATATCTTCTCGCCAAGTTTATGATTATACGTTTTCTTTCCTTGTGGGCAATGTAATGCGCGCTTCATTCGACAAAATTTTACTTTCATAAAGAAATTTGAAATAACAGAACCTATTCACGAGGTGAAAGATGTCAGATTACATTACATCAAAGGCATTTAAGTGTTCAACAAACTCAAAAAGGTATTCCAAATGGAAAAAGATTATTTCATTTCCAAAAGAACCAGATAGTTAAAGCTGTTTCATGAATACTCTTCGAATGATTCTGATGTTCGTAGAAGGGGATTTTGTAAAAAGAAATGATAAATTTATATGGAGTAACAGGTAATGACTGAAGGGGTAGGCATACAGCCACAAAAAAGAATTTCCAGAAAAATGAAATGCAGTCAGTGGTCACATCTACATCGACATGGCTACCCTGCAAATCACACCTAAGTATCTGGCAAAGGTTTCACCGAACCACTTTCACACTAATTCTCTATTACACGATACGATTTAACTGCTGATATGGGGCAAGCGACTTTCAAGTACAACGTCTGACTTGTACAGGAATATACATAGTGGAGGTAGGAGTTCGGGTCGTAGACGCTTGCTTGACCACATACGGAATTTATGGTCTGGCCGTGAGACGTGTGCGAATAGCCAAACGGTACGGCGGCCGCTGGTGACAAGCGGGATATACGAGCTCGAGTCCAGGTCCGGCACATTCCATTCTACAGCTGATGGTTGTCCTTATTCGCAATTGCGAATACATTTAATGTATTTCTCTATGATTCCACTCTGGCACAGCGCGGGGAAAGAAGAACACCTATATGTTTCCGTGCGAGCTCTGATTTCTCATATTTTATTATAATGATGGTTTCTCACGATGTGGGGCAGCGTCAACAAAACATTTTCTCATTCAGAGGAGAAAGTTGGCGATTGAAATTTCGTAAGAAGGTCTCGCCACAAGGACGGTTTGTTTGAATGTTTTCCATCTCCATCCCAAATCCTGTATCATGTCGGTGACACTCTCTGCTCTGTTACTCCATAGTACAAAATATGCTGCTATTTTTGAACTTTCTCGATGTGCTCCATGAATCCTATTTGGTAAGGATCCCACACAGCGCAGAAGTATTCCAAAAGAGGACGGGCAAGCATAATGTAGATAGTTTCTTCAGTGGTGCTGATTTCGGGAAAGTGTGTCCCAACATAAAACATTCCGGACTATACCAGCCATAATTTAGAGCTTTCAGACAAAAAATAAGCATTTCCATAAATAAAACTGTAACTTAAGTAACAAGTGGGTATAGGAACCTAAATTTAGTAAAATGAATCGTACTTGGCATGTGAACTGAGGTACTGTAGCTGTAATACGTCCTTCTTCACTTTATAGATTAGGCATTCTTGCCCGTTCCCGCTTCACAGTAGTCTTCATCGTGTTCTTGGTAGGGAAGGCTGACATTCTTGAAACAACCTATTCTCGGTTTTCTGTTCCTATTAATACCTGTAATAAACATAAAAAGCGAGCAAAGACTGAAAAATTTTGACTCAGTTTCAAGATACATAAAATCAAAATATCAAAATAAATAGGAAAATAAAAGGGAAAGTAATCTGTCCATCGTTCGCTGCTTTTCTAGAAGAGTGATAATTAGCTGAACACTAAAAAACATTTTCTCCTCTCGATTCCAATTTTTTTTGCAACTCTTTTCAAAAATCTCGTTATAATCGGGGATCACATCGTCAGTGCAAAAGAGTGATAACTGGGCTTGAAGAACTCTGTTTTTCATTTTAATTCGTCCGTTTTCAAGGGCTACACGCAGGTAGAGGCACATTAGGTAGCCACAGGCAAAAATCAACTACTTTCCATTTTTATTGTATAATATCAATGGACTGTTGTTTAGTTCTTAATTCATTACTGTTACTATAATTTTCCTCCTCTCTTGTTATTTCATAGAAATGGCAGACAAATGTTTCATCTCTTAAAGTAAAAGAAGCACTGTACATCATTGCAATTCTGCAATACAACGGATGTCCCGCGACGACAGCGAGAAACTACTGTATAGACCAGGTGGGGTAAGTCTTGCACATTGCACATACAAGCATACGTTAAGCCAGAACGCTTGGGAACAGCGGTTTTATTATCTCAGCAATGCTTTACCATTTCTTATGCGATGTGATTGTTCCTCCTTTCTGACGGCGTTGTTATTCAAATAGCAAAGATCGCGTTTCCTATTTTCTTTATGGACGCAGTATTTGAAACCAACGCATATTTTACGAAAAAGTTGCTACTTTATTAGAAAAGGTTTGTGTAAAAACGAAAATTTTAGCACTGCTGTTATGGTTAATTCGTATTTCGGTATTTTACTCGGTTATTAGGAAAAAAAATCTTTTATAACCGAGACCAGAACAATGCCGAAAATTACCGCTTATTTAGGACTTAAACACCAGTATCGGTTTTAACGGGTCGGTTTTTCCAGTTCCTAGTACTGGGTCGTCCTCTATCTTTTCTTCCCCTCGGCCTGTTATCGAGAGCTGCCTTGGGAAGTCTGGTATTTTCCATACAGTGAAGGGTTAGGTTCAGTTTTGTCTATAATTTAATATTTTATTATGTGCTGATTCTGTATTTAATTCTTCCCTAATATCTTCATTCCGTATCCTATCCATACTCATACGTACTTTAATAGTCCTTAAAACTCTCATTTGTGAGGAAGAAACTTCTGAGAATGTACGTTTGGAGCATAGCATTGTATGATAATTAAACATGGACAATGGGAAACCAGAACAGAAGGGAATCGAAGAATTTGAGATGTAGTGCTACAGAAGAACGTTGAAAATTAGATGGACTTATAAGAGAAGAAAAAAAAGGTTCGCTGGATGCTTTGGCCTAGCGGTTCTAGGCGCTTCAGTCCGGAACCGCCCTGCTGCTACGGCCGCAGGTTTGAATCCTGCCTCTGGCATGGATGTGTGTGATGTCCTTAGGTTAGTTAGGTTTAAGTAGTTCTAAGTCTAAGGGACTGATGACCTCAGATGTTAAGTCCCATAGTTTTTCGAGCCATCTGAATTCGAAGAAAAGGTTCGCCGCAGAATGGGCGAGGAAAGGAATATGTGGATAATTCTGACAAGAAGAAGGGACAGGATTGTAGGACATTTGTGAAGCCATTAGGAAATAATTTCAGTGGTACTACAGGGGACTGTACAGTGTGAAAATTGCAGAGGAAGTCAGAGATTGGAATACATCCAGAAAACAGATGTGGACGTAGGTTACAAGTGTTACTCTGAGATAGCGAGGTTGGGACTGGAGAGGAAGGCTGATGATGCAAAAAACAAAAAACAAAAAAAAAAAGGGATAAAAGCTGCCATGATTTTTAAAATTCCATACTTGCTGCTAAGATATTTATAAAATCGATACTCGCTCGAAAATGCTTTCTTTAATCTTACCGGATCTTTTCCTCTACAAGCCATAATTTTCGCTTTATTGTGTGAGATTTTAAAATTATAATATTTACATAGATTATTGAAAAGTATAAAGAGTTCTGTAACTGTATTTTATTTACGGAAATTTATGTGAATAATGGTGAATTAAATTATAGAAATGCTGTTTGAAGAGATTATTTCATCTCGAATACTAAGATGGAATTCCTCAAAAGCAATTATAAATAAATGACTCACACCCAACTTTATGGAGAGTGTAGGTGTCTGGTTTGCGAAGAGACGACGCATGTCCGAGTAGCCCTGAAAACGTTTCGCCGACTTCAGTTAACACTACCACCTTAGAGGTCGCTGTTTCCTCACATTTGTAACAGAAAGTTTACAAAAATGTAGTGGCGAAAGAAACGTGATAAGTGGATACATTATCTTAGTGCAACAAAGGTGTGACACTGTTTACGTTGCTCTTGATCTACACGGTCATTGGCATCACGCTTACATTAAGGCAATTAATGTTATTTTCATTTGACACGTCTCATGCTACGGTTGCTCCTAACAACTGCGCAGTCTGGAAACGGGTGTGGTCTGACCGTTACTGGCACTCACAGGAGCGCAAAATAGCTGAAGTTTAGTCTGGAAGACAGTAAGCCTGTGACGAAACTGAACTATTTGACGTCAAGGTTGCTACGTGACAGTATGTTTCACTGTCAAGGGGCACCCCCTACAATGCGTGACAGGGTCTGGATGTGTCGTAGCCGCAGTACCGTTACGGGAAGCATCACGGCGGAAGGTGAAAGCGACTAGCGCAGGGGAATCCTATATCAGCTGGAGCACCGCTTCTGCCCCTGTATATAAACATACTGCCACCGGACAGATAACATAGACACCACCGCTGCTTGGGACGGTAGCTGACGTTTGTTGTCATCGACCCTGTGTGTGCATAGCTCAACCACGATGAGAATCTCTATCACTGCCGTTCTTCTCGCCCTGGTCGCCATCGCGGCTATTACATCTGCTGCTCCAGGTAAGCACTTGCACAGTGACAAGTGTGTTATCATCATAGAAACGCTTTACAAAGTACCTGTCACTAGTTCACAACATTTCGTGTAGTTCTTCCAATGCATTTTATTCCGGCATTCGAATCTCTTGCTATTAGTTTAATGTGGCCGTTCCACTTTAAAGAGCTACGTTCGCATACTCCCAGATATTTATTAGGTTAAACCTTTACGAGTGATCAGGATAGCTAGAGGCTCATATTTACATTAGACTTGGTCCAGCAACAGGATATTCTTGCAGGTATATTTCACTTCAATAACTGTGCATAACTACTTCAAGATATAGCTATGAAACGCCTCGAAATCGACTGTAAATGAAGTAAACAGTGCAACAAACTGAGGGAAAAATCGATATAGTAAAAGCGTTTTCATACAACAAAACTATAGTTGAATTCCCGGAATTGCTGTCAACACAGGTGGCCACTAGGAACAACTTGTCACCTGTTCCTGTTAAATTACAAAAACGGTAATTAAAAACTCCTGTAAACAATAATTGAGAAAACCTATGCTGAAATATGGGACAGCAATTGGGATTCTGCTACGGTTTCCAGTGATGACAAAAGTAGTTCAGAGGGCAACTTGCGGGAGCATACAAAAACTAGAATATGGATCACCAGTTATACAAGATGTTGGGCGTAGGTAGTATGCTGAAGGAAAAAGATTTTTGCATAAGAGGACGAAACAGAAAACAACTTCAAATCAGTTGAAAGGGTGATTATTTCAAAATTAAATTATAAGAGGGCAACATAAATTAATTGAAAATATTATCTTAAATTTTAATATTATACACATATAGTTACCAGTTAAAAATGGGGCTTTCTTTGCTATTGATAACTGTCACAATCGGTTGTATTTATTGGGGTATTCACAGCTTTATAGAAAGATTGACGATCGAGAAAATTACGTAGTTGTTGGTTCGTTCCAGGGTGTTGTGTGATGTCCTTAGGTTAGTTAGCTTTAAGTAGGTCTAAGTTCTAGGGGACTGATGACCATAGCTGTTAAGTCCCACAGTGCTCAGAGCCATTTTGTTGGTTCGTTCCGGACGCTAGCCATGTAGAAAAGCAAGTTGAATAATTGTCTTTCCCTTGCTTCGGTGGATTTGTGGATTCTTCTACGCAGCTAGCACGCTCAGTAGAAGCTACAGAAGGAAATATGCAAAAACTTAGCAATAAAATGGCAGGTATTTTGGATGTTAAAAGTGAATTTCACTTTTCGTGTGTGTTGCGGTAACAGTATCACGTACGTATTTCTATTTTAAAGACTACATTCGACTTAATGACATGTAACGTAATGAAATGAAATTTACTGCAATATGACTGCACGTGAATACGACTTAAGTAACTGCATAAGTCTTATGAATGATTGCTTGTGGCAGGAAACTGTTGCTAAAGTAATTACCTGTAGAACACTTTTGAATCACGTTAACTGTGCTAACTTGTGGATCGCTATGCGGGTAAGGGTATTGCCCTTTTATACTTGATAATAGTAATGAAGAACATGTCCACATATTCAGAAACAAACATACCTGGGAATAGAGATTTAGGAATTACTTACATATAGGTGGACGACTCAGTGCAATACGTTCCTAGTACAGCCAATATATTACGGAAATAACGGCAGGAGAATATGAACTCATACATAATTACGTAGTACGTCTGTTTTACTTTGAAGATCGGGAAATAATAGATGACAATGAGGGATCTTTACAAAGAGCCACTGATGATCTTCACTTATTAACTATAGAGCAAAATCTTAGTATGATAAACGAAACGAGTAAAGCCATGGTCTTTAAAGGCACAGAACACATTAAATGCAAAATAAAATTAAAACAATAATAAAAAGCTGACTAAACGGTTGTTTGGTACTTCTAACACTAGTCCTTCACTGTTGGTTATAATAACATCGGAATAACTCAAAAAAGAGAGAAAGAAGAGGGATAACAGCTGAGAAACCTCCGTTTTCTCGACTGAGCTCTGTTGCTGGCATATTTTTGTGCTGGTAAACTTCAATAACGAATGGAAGAGCTTAATACGGAAAGACTAAAAGTAGGACCGATAAACAATTCTAATAAGACTTAAATCATGTTTAATAAACCGCTGAACAGAAAATAGAACAAATTACCAATGAAGTCATAGAACCAATTGATCAGATTTTGTAACCAGTGCAGCTGCAGGGAGCGAGCGAAAGGAGAGCAAAATAAATGAAAAGTCTAGTAAAAAATGTCTTTATGTGCATCAGCTAAATTAAGCAAACTTTTTCAAAATAAATTACCGATGGAGAGTTGCATGGTGGGAATTACAAGGAGAGACAAGGAAAGAAATAAATGGACCAGCAATAGACTGAAGTGAAAGGCGTAATCATATGTCTAATAAAAATGGAATGGAGGTGTGTGGCACACGTAGCCAGGCGAATGCGTGGCAAGTGGACCAAGGATGGATTCCAAACGATAGGTAGAGAACGAACGACTATGTAACAGAAGGTGTGTGGATGACAGAGAATATGCAGGAGCAGACAGACAGAATGTATAGAAAAGTCTGGAAGAGGAATTTATCTAGTACTTGAGGTCAAACGGCAGATGACGATAAGACGCTAATGTAAGTTAAGCTGTAGTTCAAGATGTGGTGTCCGAATTCTGTATGTCGTACTCCACATAACGACGGCAACCATTTTCGAACACTTGGCATTTTATTGCTGTCATCACAGAATCTTATCACCCCTAGTTTATTGTTTAATCGCTTAATCTTCAGAGTTCTTCTTTATAACCGGATGTCACAAGTTTCTATTTTCACCTTGTCCACTTTTATCTTCCATACAACGCTGCACTTCAGACCAGGGATGTGAGACGGATGTCGATGTTGTATACCAATACTGAACACTTCCATACATCGTAACAACAATGTTAAAAACAAAAGATCGATCTTCAATGTTGGAAAAAAAGACCAGGATACTTCGTGCTACTTTCAATGATTTTTTATTTAAAGAAATTTTTTCTGAGTGTGTTTCATATCAGCATCTGTGTAGTGGTTAAAGAAATAGAAATGGCATTTGGAAGAAAAATTTACGTGATTAAGGTTCCGTTACAGTTGCTTATAATTCTTTTGATTTGTGAATATTTTGCATTAATTTTCAAACATATACCTTATTCTCTTATGTTTGACTGTTTTTTATTTCAATAGAACATTCAGAATATTTTTTCATATATTAGATCAATGTAAGAAATGTGATTTTATTGTAGTATAATTCCAATAGTACATTCAAAACACGACATGCATCTTTAGTTGTTGATACATTCAATATATATTAAATAGGCGCCTTTAGCTGCTTGATATTCGATTTATGGATTGTACAATACAAAACATTACAAGAAAAATAATTTACAAATTGGAACCGAAACGGATCTACCATCACAGTTCAGTTAATGCTTGAAAGATCGCCTTCGAGATCTTTGACAACAGCCATTAGAAAGCATGTAAATCTCATCATCGACACTGACAATGCTAAACTACAAAAAATTGCACTCAAGTATTTCAGCTGTATAGTTACACCGTCAGCTTCTGGAAGATTGTTCTCAAAGGCAAGACATGCCTCCTGTGAACAAAGCAATAGCACTTTTCTCATAAATGTTATATTCACGGTCTGTGGACAAAAAGTTGTAGCATGTGCAAAGTTGATATTGATGTACTGATTGATATTAGATATATTTACACGTCTCTTTTTACTCCACTCTCTACACAAACTCATCTTGTATCTTTGACGTTAAAATTATCTATATATTGGAGTGACAGCAATCGATGTTTGGACGCCGACGATGAAATCGAAATCAACTTCGATATTTGCAAACATCGCCATCTCTGCTCGAGACAAGCACTTTCAGAAAAGGTCATTTCCCCTTCTCTCCCCCCCATCCTCCCCAACACCACCACTACCCCCACACACATAAGTATATATTCAATGTTAATAAAGTCCTCTTATTCAGAAATGGATTTCTTACAATTGCGAGAAGGTATTTTACATTCTCCCTATTTTGATCATGGCCTGTTATTTTCGTGTCCTAAAAGTGGAAGTAATCTACTGTTTTAACTGCATTAGTTCCTAAATTTAATTCGCTCACCATTATCTGATTTAATTGCACACGAATAAGTTTTGCTTTATTTTTGTTGTTATTAATCGCATAACTTCTTTTCAAGACACTATCCTTTCCGTTTGAATTCGCAAATGATTTTTCGTCTCTGACAGAATTACGACATCACCGGAGAACTTCATCGTTCTTATTTCTTCTAACTGGCCTTTAATTCTACTCCTGAATTTGTCCTTGGATTACTTTACAGTTTGCTCAATGTGCAGTTTGAATAACAGCGTGACAGGGTACAACCGTATCTCAATCCCTTCGCAACAACTGCTTCCCATTTATGTCCTTCGGCTCTTACAATTGCAGTCCGGTTTCTGTACAAGTTATACATAACCCTTCGTTGCTTGTGTTTTATTCCTGTAATTTCGGAATCTGAAATTTGCGTTTCAGTCAAACAATAGTGATTAGTGACACAATTAATGTTTAACCAATAAACTGATACGATAGAGATATTGTGTACATACCTGACCAGCTGTCAGATTTAAGATAACGCTTTGTTTGTTTATTACAGTGGCAGGGGAGGATGGTCACGGCGACCGCCACGTGCGCGCCACGTGTGACCTGCTGAGTGCCTTCGGCGTAGGGGACTCTGCCTGCGCAGCGCGTTGCATCGGCATGCGGAAAGGCTTCAGGGGCGGCTACTGCGATAAGGGCGTCTGCCGCTGCCGCAAGTAGTCCGCCGCCGTTTGAACAACACTGCTGTCATCGAGGACGTTTCATCATTAAATGTACATAATCTTCATACGTGAATGCCATTAAATATGCTTTTCATTGTATCTGGTGGGTTTTTATTAAATATTCAGTACAGTAAGATGTTACTCTCTCCAAGTGTGCCTGACACCTGTAGAAATTCTGCCTTTACAAAAGAAGTAGTTCTGGTAATCTTCCATACCTCACGAGTAATTTTTATCATGATTAAAATACTTGTTATGAAATACAAGGTTAGTCATGATTTGCTATTTTGTCTAAAACTGACATGGTGAGACCGTGGCTGTGTACAATTAGTGTAGGTTAATTCTAACAAAGTTGCTGTTTTCTTCTTTGTAAAAATTAACCTACATTAGTCATCATTTGTTTTCCCATCTTTGTCCACTGCGAGACTGTTCTGTTTCCTACGACCTTAACTTCGACTTAATGTTACATTTCAAGATTCTTTACTATTTCTTTTTATCCTTTGCTATGTCGATGTTTCAAGGTATCCCACAAATGTTCATTAAGATATCCGTGCAGGCCAAACATTGTAAGTACTTGCTGTGATAAAGACAATTTGACGCAGACAGTTGCCTCAATTGGTGGTCTGTCAAAATTTTCATGGAAGGAAGCAGCATTTCAGTGCTAAGGATTATCTTATCCCTTCTATGGGGGCAATGATAGCATAGCAACGAGTTCAGGGAACAAGATTTCCTACTTAGGCCCAAATAGGGATTCAGTTGCAAGCAGCAGACAAGCCGAAAATTCACAACGAATTCTCGGAACTCACTTTGATCTGTACCACGAAGAATTAGTCAACAAACCACCTTCTCACTTTTTCAAGTTATGTTCTTTCCAGTTTTTGGTGTTCTCATCCCTCTAGCACTTCTTTAATGTCCGAAGGTATTCATAAAATTTATGCCGCTTATATCCAAAACTCATTTCACTGCGATACACTGTCGGATTCTTTGGTTGGCGGCGTCAAAGGATGATAACCGACTCTCTTCAGTACTCGACGTAGTGTGAGTGTCTACACATGTGAAGTGTCTTGTATGTCTTACTGCATTTGAGGCTGCTGGCTTTCGATAAAGATTCCATTTTTTCATGCAGAAGATTTTCGTATGTTTCAGGTCTGTGGGGCATGTTACCCTTAAGGCAGTTGGTCACCAAACTTCTCTACGTGCTCCCTTGCCATAGGTAGTCGCTAATGTGATGAGGCTCCATCTGGAGTAAGGGCTTGGTGGCCCCCTGACGATATTGCAGGCTGTTAAGCTGTGTCGTGCCAGATAATTTCTGTTCGGTCTTTCATGATCATTAATCCACACAATCAACTATATTCAACACAGTCATGACAGTAACTGCGCTCAAGATACAATACCCACATTGCATGAAGTTGATTCATATTTACAATATTCACAATTACCGCTGAAGATACCTGTGATGAGTTTAAGTCTTCGGATTCCTACGAACGCTACGTGTAAACCCATTACAGTATCGCGCAGGTAAAAGATAAGAGAGAACAGAAACAGAAAACACGCGCAGGTTGAGCAAAATGTGTTCCTTGCAAGTACATTAGCTCAAGTATGCTTAAAATATCTCAGTGGCCTATTTGTATTGTTACTTCACAGACAACAATAATACACGGTGCAAAGGATTGTACTTAGTGACGTGTTTTCAGTCGGGTTGAGTAAGTGTCATGGCTCTGTTTGCTCCTCACCAAAGCAGAGTAGAGAGAAGTGCTGCCTGCGTCTAATACGTTCTTCGTTTGGTCGCATTGTGAATGAAAATTGTAATGAACTGCACATCTTATCACTAGAGTACTGCATTCGAAACTAACAATTCATAAGCTAAAAAGTGAGAAAAACAAGGAGGAGGACTTCTAGTGAAAATAAAGAGATGTTCGCGGCTGAAGAAGAATACCAAATTGATGGGAATCGTTGCTGACTGAGGAGGGAATCTGCATTTCACAGGACTTCAGAGGAAGGTAACTTGTGTGAAGGTTCACCCTGATACATTTATATAACACCAACCGATGAGCCCAAAGGCTACTTATAGCCGCTTCTCGTCTGCATTTCGTCTAGAAGCCAGGGAACTGCAGTGTCTGTTTTACGTAATTTATAATACGTTGTGAACGTTTGTTCTACACTTATTGGTACTAACGTTTTCGATAATATTGCATAATATATACCATAATCTCATTTTCTAACTAGCTCGGAAGATTGGTATGTACAGTTCAAAGGGTAAAGCAATAGAAAATATGCAAGAAGCAGTGCTTCGTTCACACAGACAAATTACAATTTCTCCACGCTCTTCGAAAGAAATTAAGAATATAATTAAGTCTTCCCTCAAAACCAAACCTATCATGGAGTTGATAATCTCTCAAGTAAAGTGCTAAACTCCGTTCTTCACATACATACAATGTTTTCAGTGACGTGTGCACCACTCACTATCAGAGGGGATTTTCCCAGACAGAATGAAATATGCTACTGCCGCACCTCTTTGCGAGAAAAGCAGGAAGTCAGATGTTAACAGTTAGCGAGCACCCTCACTACTTACCTCCTTCTCATATGTACTGGAACAAATTGTACATCTATGAATGGTAACACACCTACCTCAAAATAACATGCTTAGCCCCAGTTTTCGTTTCAGAAGTGTTTTTCCATGGTGTTTTCCAATTCACAAATAAGGTTATACAAAATTTGAATGACAAATCATTGCCAACTGGTATCTTCTGTGACTTACCAAAGCGCGGTTCAGTGTACCCTCCTAGAGAAGCACAAATATTATGGTACTAGATAGCTTACTGGTAACTGGGTTTCACACCCTATATAGCTACAAAGGATGCAGAGTATTGCATCAAGGATCTCAGTGAGTGTACACAATGAAACGGTATCTTCAGAATGGGAAATAATCACTCTAGCTGTACGGCAGGGACGGATATTGTGTTCGCTCTTGTTCTTCTTATGTATAAACGATCTTCCATAATGTATCCAAAAAACAGAAATATTTCTCTTTGCTTAAGGTACAAGTATTATAATTACTCCTAACAGAGCATTTTTCAACACCAGAAAAGTAAATGTTTTCCTGAAAATTAATATCTGAGTCTCTGGAAATGGACTGTCACTGAACTGACGTAAAATACAATACATGTTGTTCAGTACTGCACAAAGCCCGACCAGCCATTAGGAACGAAGCATGACTGTAAACCAATAATTGAAATAGAATGTTCTAAATTCTTAGGTGTTCATATTGATAAGAACGGGAACTGGACGTGACGTGTTACAGATCATCGAAAAAGTCAGCGCTGCAGCATGTGCGATATGGATAATATCAGATTTTGGAGATTAAAATGTCAAATAGTTGACTTACTTCTTCTATTTTCATTCACTGATATCTTGTGGCATGATATTGTGGCATGATATTGTGGCGTAATTCGCCACTGAGGAAACAAATGTGTAGTAAGTATGATGTGTGGTGTTCAACCTACAACCTCTTGTACTCAGTTCCTTAAACACTCGGGCAGGCTGAAAACACTTTCACACCACATTTAACATTTATTGTCTTATGAAGATTGTCAACAATCAATCAAAGTAGCATTACTAAATATAATACTTGGAGGAATGATTTACATTATCCACGTGTGTGTGTTTGTGTATGTGAGAGAGAGTGTGTATGTGTGATTATTTTAGAGAGAGGCACACTGAAAAAAGTAATTATACTTAAATCATTGTGTGTGTGTGTGTGTGTGTGTGTGTGTGAGTGAGTGTGCGTGTTGTGTGTTCATATTAGAGAAGCGGACACTGAACAAACGTAGTTAAACTGAAACCATTGTTTGTATATTAAGAAGCACTCTTAAGTAATCATGTAAATAAGTAGTCAGCCTGCTGACAATTTTCCACTGAGACAATGTGCTATAATTTGTTGTAAAACTGTTACGTTCCTGTCACAGCAAGAGGCCGAAATTACGAGCCACAAAACATGTAGATAACTATTTAAAGAACCTAGGGAAGAACATAAATTTGATGCAAGAAGATAAGGAGAAATTAGCATTAGCGACATTGTTATTCAGTGTTAAACTTGGCAACAACATTTCCCTTTTGGATTACACTGTTACTAGACTACAGCATGGCAGAAAGCATAATAAAGCTATATTTTTAAGCGCTTTCCGGCGTGTAATTTTGGTTGAAAATCTGTCATTCAGGTAAAGTCAAATACCTCGTCTATGGTAATAATAAAATGTAACGTTTTGTCGATAGAATTATTATTAGTTTACATGTTCAATCTTTCATGAGCTACCACTGCGCCACAATGAGGCGAATATGACAGAGATTACAAAATGGTGAAGAATATAAACACGATCGCCTGACAAATGAAAACACTGTTGTTAGGTCATCATTTCGTATATTACAGTAGCTACAAAAGTTCAGAAATCATTACGTCTGATCGTCACAGATGAAGTAGTGAAATTAAGTGAGGAAGAGAAGTAGAGGTCTGATAGCTTACTCTGTAGGTGAATATGTGTAACATACTGTACGTTACTAGACGAATTGCTCCATTGCTGTTCCATTACACTGTTTCTGATAAATCATTGGAAAAACCGTAGCAGTGAAATACAAAGGAATAACCGCCTTGAGAAACCTAAAGTGGAACGGCCATGTAAAAATAATTTTAGGAAAAGTACAACTGCATCTACACCTGTATTCCACAAGTCGCCTTTTGCGAAGTGACGAAGGCAACTTTATTTACCACTCTCACTCCACCCACCCTCCTCACGTTCTCCCCTGCCTCCTCGCCCCTCCCCCTGGCCCCCCTTTTGCTATTCCAGACGCGAATAGCCCGCTGGGAAACAAGTTTTGATAAGCTTGCCCGCATCTCGTGGTCGTGCGGTAGCGTTCTCGCTTCCCACGCCCGGGTTCCCGGGTTCGATTCCCGGCGGGGTCAGGGATTTTCTCTGCCTCGTGATGGCTGGGTGTTGTGTGCTGTCCTTAGGTTAGGTAGGTTTAAGTAGTTCTAAGTTCTAGGGGACTTATGACCACTGAAGTTGAGTCCCATAGTGCTCAGAGCCATTTGAACCATTTTTTTGATAAGCTTGTGTGTGAGCTTCAGTCTTTATAATTTTTTCTTTTTGGTATTTTCGCGATACGTACGTAGAGCAAGCAACTTAAATGGTTGGGACCTGTAGGAACGTACGCTCTTGGGACTTCAAAAGTGAACAACATCGTGATGTACAACACTCTTATGTACAACGCCTCTCTTATGTCGTCTGCTGCTAGAGTTGGATGAGCATCTCCTTGACGCTTTCATGGCTGCAAAGGAACTTTTTACAAAACGCGCTAGTCTTCATTGGATCTTCTCTATCAGTCCTATCTGCTATAGACTAAAGAACGTTATTCACGTATTGGTCGAAGAAGTTTTTGTAAGCGTAAGCTACTGCCTTTGTTGCCGGACTTCATTTTTGACGGTTCTTCCAGTAATCTCTGTTCGGCATCTGCCTTATTCCTGATTTACTTTTAGGTGGTCGTTCCACTTCAAATCGCTCCCTGCGCATTATATTAGATATTTTATGAAATTAAATGCTTCCAGTGATTGTTCTGCGATTTTGTAATCCTACAATAAAGGGTATTTCTGTCTATGTATTCTCAATACATTACATTTCTCTCCGGTGAGGTTCTATTGAAACCAGTGTTGAGACTTCTCTGTGTGTAGCTGTATCATCCAATAAAAGCCTCATGGAACTCCCGACTTTATCCACTAAGTCATTTATACAGGGTGAAGAAAAATTCGTGCACTCTGACTTCACAGCGTGATTCCTCACATACTGGCAATACAAAAAGTCCGTCACAAAATTTCGTCCTATGCATATTTCGGGCAGTAAATGGACGTTAAAGACTGGCATCCTGTCAACACTCTAATCACATACACGGTAACTACCATTGTCAGCACATAAAGCAATTCTGTGCAGTTGGTACAATGGATAGCGTTTTGGGTTAACATGCAGGAGGTCGAGGGTTCGATTCTGGATTGAGGCTTATTCGTTTTTATTTGCTAAAAGTAGTCTGCGTGGTGCGGTATCTGGCGCCTTAATCGTCATAGAGTGATTGCAGTGGGTCTTCTACAAAACAACTGCAGTTACGTACTACGAACACAGAAATGGAAGTTTAATCATTTTCATTGGGCGGCTTTTGAAGAAGCCCTTCGCCCGTCGTGGACGCGAATTATTTCGTATCTCTGGATCTATTGGATACCAAACCTGTTTTCTACATCCACATCCATACTCCGCAAGCCACCTGACGGTATGTGGCTGAGGGTACCTTGAGTACCTCAGTCAGTTCTCCCTACTATTCCAGTCTCATATTGTTCATGGAAAGAAAGACAGTCGGTATTCCTCTGTGTGGGCTCTAATCTCTCTGATTTTATCCTCATGGTCTCTACATGAGATATACGTAGGATGGAGCAATATACTGCTTGACCCCTCGCTGTAGGTATGTTCTCGAAACTTCAACAAAAGCCCGTACTGAGCAACTGAGCGTCTCTCTTGCAGAGTCTTCCACTGGAGTTTATCTATCATCTCTGTAACGCTTTCGCGATTACTAAATGATCCTGTAATGAAGCACGCTGCTTTCCGTTGGTTCTTATCTATGTATTCTATCAACCCTATCTGGTACGGATCCCACACCAGAGAGCAGTATTCAAGCAGTGAGCGAACAGGTGTACTGTAACCTACTTCCTTTGTTTTCGGACTGCATTTCCTTAGGAGTCCTCCAATGAATCTCAGTCTGGCATCTGCTTTACCGACGGTAAATTTTATATGCTCATTTCGTTTTAAATCACTCCTAATGCCTACTCACATATAATTTATGGAATTAACTGCTTCCAGTTGCTGACCTGCTATTTTGTAGCTAAATGATAAAGGATCTTTCTTTCTATGTATTCTCAGCACATTACACTTGTCTACATTGAGATTGAATTGCCATTCCCTGCATCATGCAACAATTTGTTGCAGATCCTCCCGCATTTCAGTATAATTTTCCATTGTTACAACCTCTCGATATATTACAGCATCATCCGCAAAAAGACTCAGTGAACTTCCGATGTTATCCACAAGGTCATTTATATATATTGTGAATAGCAACGGTTCTACGACACTCTCCTGCAGCACACCTGAGATAACTCTTACTTCGGAAGACTTCTTTCCATTGATAATGACATGCTGCGTTCTGTTATCTAGGAACTCTTCAATCCAATCACACAATTGGTTTGATAGTCGATATGCTCTTACTTTGTTCATTAAACGACTGTGGGGAACTGTGCCAAACGCCTTGCGAATGTCAAGAAACATGGCATCTACCTGGGAATCCATGTCTATGGCCCTCTGAGTCTCGTGGACGAATAGCGCGAGCTGGGTTTCACATGATTGTCTTTTTCGAAGCCCATGCTGATTCCTAGAGAGTAGATTTCTAGTCTCCAGAAAAGTCATTATACTCGAACATAATACGTGTTCGAAAATTCTACAACTGTTTGATGTTAGACATATAGGTCTATAGATCTGCAAATCTATTTGACGTCCCTTCTTCCCCCAATAGTGCCATCGTAATTATTTGCAGAGCACGTTACTTGCCCAACTGGTGACACAAGGCGCTAATAAAATGGACGAGAACGTGGCAAGGGCAATAGCACTTGACCGCGAAAGGCAAAGGTCCCGAGTTCGAATGTCGGTCCGGCACACAGTTTCGATCTGCTAGGAAGCTTGAAGAATAATAGTTGTCATTAATCGATGGGACTAGTGGGGGAGGGTACACGAAACAGGTTTGGAATCTATTAGATGCAGTGGTGCAAAATTATTCGCGTCCACGACATGCAAGAGGTTTATTTAAAAACTGACCAGTGAAAACGATTGTATTTCCATTTCTGTGTTCGTAGTACGTAACTGGAGTTATTTTGTAGGAGACCCACTGTACTCGCTATATTACGAATAAGGTACCAGATACCGTACCATGCAGATTACTTTTAGAAAATAAAAACAAATAAACCTCGACCCAGGATCGCTGCATGCTAACCCAAAACGCTATCCACTGCACTAACTGAAGAACAGTGTTGCGTTATCCTGACAGAGGTAGTTGCCATACACTGATTACAGTGTTGCCAGATTGCCAGTCTTTAAGTCCATTTGCGCGACCGCTACGGTCGCAGGTTCGAATCCTGCCTCGGGCATGGATCTGTGTGATGTCCTTCGGTTAGTTAGGTTTAAGTAGTTCTAAGTTCTAGGGGACTGATGACCTCAGCAGTTAAGTCCCACAGTGCTCAGAGCCATTTGAACCCTTTTTTAAAGTCCATTTACTGCCCGAAATATGCGCAGGACGAAATTTTGTGGCAGACATTTTTGTGTTGCTAGTATGTGAGGAATCGCCCTGTGACGACAGAGTGTACGAAGATTTCTTCACCCTGTATATATTGTGAAAAGTAACTGTCTTATATCACCGCACTGAAATCCACCCAAAAATAGTTTTACGTCTGAAGATTTCTTATCGTACATGCCGTGTTTAGATTCTTTGGAAGAATATAAGGAAATTCAGTTCATTTACGGAGGAAGCGCCTTACGAAATGCTTGCTCGACAGACTTTTAGATACTTCTCACCTGTCTCTAAATCTTACCATGTTAGATTAATAGAACTGTAAGTAGGCTGTTTATGTTTTCTTATTGGCAACGTTACGTAGCACCCTGTATGAAAATCACTGGCTGTGCTGTGTGCAGTCTGTGGCTGGTTTGCATTGTTGTTGGCCATTGTAGTGTTGGGCAGTTGGCTGTTAACAGCGCGTAGCGTTGCGCAGTTGGCAGTTGGAGGTGAGCCGCCAGCAGTGCTGGATGTGGGGAGAGAAATGGTGGAGTTTTGAAATTTGTAAGACTGGATGTCATGAACTGCTATATATATTATGACTTTTGAACACTATTAAAGTAAATACATTGTTTGTTCTCTATAAAAATCTTTCATTTGCTAACTATGCCTATAAGTAGTTAGTGCCTTCAGTAGTTTGAATCTTTTATTTAGCTGGTAGTAGTGGCGCTCGCTGTATTGCAGTAGTTCGAGTAACGAAGATTTTTGTGAGGTAAGTGATTTGTGAAACGTATACGTTAATGTAGACAGGGCCATTCTTTTTAGGGATTTTTGAAAGTCAGATTGCGTTGCGCTAAAAATATTGTGTGTCACTTTAGTGAATGTTTGAGTACGTTCAGTTTTGCTCAGCTGTTTGAAAAGCAAATAATGTAAGAGGTTTATCAGCACAGTAATTCATAAATTTTTCTAAGGGGACGTTTCAGAACAGACAGAGAATGTCCAATGGTGGACGACGCTGTTCATGCAGAAGTCATTTAATAAGGGCGACAGTGTTACCAAAATGCCCAAAAGCTCCAATGCCAGAGAATCGCAAAACATTTGTTCCTCCCAGTACATCTCACAAAATGACCACGACGAAAACTATGGAAGTTTACCAACACTCATTCTTCCTACATACCATTCGCAAATGGTACGGGGAAGGGGGAAGGGGAAATGGTAAGTGGTACACAAAGTACCCTTTGCCACTCACTGTAACTTGTGAAGTACAGATGTAGACACACATTCGTGGTCTACCATATCCAAAAGGAGCTCATTTCACTTCAGCTACACAAACCGTCTGTCCAAAAAGTTCCGAGACTGATTTTACTCTTGGCTTATAAGCGACGTCAGTGCACTAATTACGGTGGCAGCTTGATCTGACAACTGTAAACAACAGATGCGCATTCGACTAGTCAGTTGTGTGCAAGCAGTGCTAAGTATTGGGTGTACGGCTCTAGTGTGTGAACGAAGCTGTGTCGCAAGTCGCAATGGAGCAACGAACTGAACATCTCTAAATCAAGTATTCAAGATATTTTCCCCCTCAAATAGGGGAGGACAATGTGCAACACCTGAAGCATTAAAACCACTATCTAAACTTTTTTCTTTTTTTTTTTAGAATCCATTTACGGAACTTATTTGGCCGACGGTGTGATACCATTGCTGCACTACCTTTCCGATAAAGCGCATCAGGTACTTCAGAGCAACAAAATTGTGTTACCAAGGTATCGCGAAATATCTGACTTATTAGTTTCATTGCTATTAACGCCTCACATACTACGATATGGTAATGCCTACATGATGCAACCCCTCCTCCCCCCCATGAACCATGGACCTTGCCGTTGGTGGGGAGACTTGCGCGCCTCAGCGATACGGACAGCCGTACAGTAGGTGCAACCACAACCGAGGGGTATCTGTTGAGAGGCCAGACAGTCTGGATGATTGACTGTCATCCAGACAGTCTGGATGATTGACTGACATGGCCTTGTAACATTAACCAAAACGGCCTTGCTGCGCTGGTACTGCGAACAGCTGAAAGCAAAGGGAAACTACAGCCGTAACTTTTCCCGAGGACATGCAGCTTTACTGTATGGTTATATGATGGTGGCGTCCTCTTGGGTAAAATAATCCGGAGGTAAAATAGTCCGTCATTCGGATATCCAGGCGGGGACTACTCAGGAGGATGTCGTTATCAGGAGAAAGAAAACTGGCGTTCTATGGATCGGAGCGTGGAATGTCAGATCCTCTAATCGGGCAGGTAGGTTAGAAAATTTAAACGGGGAAATAGATAGGTTAAAGTTAGATATAGTGGGAATTAGTGAAGTTTGGTGGCAGGAGGAACTTGACTTCTGGTCAGGTGAATACAGGGTTATAAATTCAAAATCAAATAGGGATAATGCAGGAGTAGGTTTAATAATGAATAAAACAATAGAAGCACAGGTCAGCTACTACTAACAGCATAGTGAATGAATCATTGTAGCCAAGATAGCCACGAAACCCACACCTATTACAGCAGTACAAGTTTATATGCCAATTAGCTCTGCAGATGATGAAGAGACTGAAGAAATGTATGATGAGATAAAAGGAATTATTCAGATAATGAACGAAGACGAAAATTTAATAGTAATTTGGGACTGGAATTCGATAATAGGAATAGGAAAAGAAGAAAAAGTATCAGGTGAATATGGAATAGGAATAAGAAATGAAAGAGGAAGCCGCCTGGCAGAATTTTGCACAGAGCATGACTTAATCATAGCTAATACTTGGTTTAAGAATCATGAAAGAAGGTTGTATACATGAAAGAGACCTGGAGACACTGGAAGATTTCAGATAGATTATATAATGGTAAGATAGAGATTGAGGATGCAGGTATTATATTGTAAGACATTTCCAGGGGCAGATGTAGACTCTGACCACAATCTATTGGTTATGAACTGTAGGTTAAAACTGAAGAAACTGCAAAAATTTGGGAATTTAAGAAGATGGGACCTGGATAATCTGACAGAGCCAGAGGTTGTAGAGAGTTTCAGAGAGAGCATTACGGAACGATTGACAAAACGGGGGAAATAAATACGGTAGAAGACGAATGGGTAGCTTTGAGAGATGAAATAGGGGAGGCAGCAGAGGATCAGGTAGGTAAAAACCCGTGGGCTAGTAGAAATCCTGGGGTAACGGAAGAGATATTAAATTTAACTGATGAAAGGAGAAAATATAAAAACGCAGTAAATGAAGCAGGCAAAAAGGAATACAAGCGTCTCAAAAATGAGATCGGCAGGAAGTGCAAAATGGCTAAGCAGGGATGGCTAGAGGACAAATGTAAGGATGTAGAGGCATATATCACTAGGGCTAAGATAGATACTGCCTACAGGAAAATTAAAGAGACATTTCGAGAAAAGAGAACCACTTGTATGAGTATCAAGAGCTCAGATGGAAAACCAGTTCTAAGCAAAGAACGGAAAGCAGAAAGGTGGAAGGAGTATACAGAGGGCTATACAAGGGCGATGTACTTGAGGGCAATGTTATGGAAATGGAAGACGGTGTAAGTGGAGATGAAATGGGAGATGTGCTACTGCGTGAAGAATTTGACAGAGTGCTGAAAGTCCTAAGTCGAAACAAGGCCCCTGGAGTAGACAACATTCCATAAGGACTACTGATAGCCTTGGGCGAGCCAGCTATGACAAAACTCTACCATCTATTGACCAAGATGTATGAGACAGGCGAAATACCCTCAGACTTCAAGAAGAATACAATAATTCCAATCCCAAAGGAAGCAGGTGTGAAAACTACCTATCAGTTTAATAAGTCACGGCTGCAAAATACTAACGCTAATTCTTTACCGGCGAATGGAAAAACTGGTAGAAGCCGACCTCCAGGAAGATCAGTTTGAATTCCATAGAAATGTCGGAACACGTGAGGCAATACTGACCCTACGACTTATCTTAGAAGATAGATTAAGGAAAGGCAAACTTACGTTTCTAGCAATTGTAGACATAGAGAAAGCTTTTGACAAGGCTGACTGGAATGCTCTCTACCTAATTCTGAAGGTGACAGGGGTGAAATACAAGGAGCGAAAACCAATTTACAATTTGTACAGAAATCAGATGGCAGTTATAAGAATCGAGGGGCATGAAAGGGAATCAGCGGTTGGGAAGGGAATGAGAGAGAGTTGTAGCCTATTCCCGATGTTATTCAATCTGTGTATTAAGCAAGCAATAAAGGAAGCAAAAGAAAAAGTTGGAGTAGGAATTAAAATTATTGAAGAAGAAATAAAAACTTTGAGGCTCGCCGAATGACATTGTAATTCTGTCAGAGACAGCAAAGGACCTGATGAGCAGTTGAACGGAATGAACAGTGTCTCGAAAGGCGGACATAAGATGAACATCAACAAACCAAAACGAGAATAATGGAATGTAGTCTAATTAAATAGGATGATGCTAAGGAAATTAGATTAGAAAATGAGACACTTAAAGTAGTAGATGAGTTCTGCTATTTGGGGGGCAAAATACCTGATCATTGTCGAAGTAGAGAGGACTGGTAATGGCAAGAAAAGTGTTTCCGAAGAAGAGAAATTTGTTAACATCGAGTATAGATTTAAGTGTCAGGAAGTCTTTTCTAAAAGTATTTTTATGGAGTATAGCCATGAATGGATATGAAATAGGAACGATAAACACTTTAGACAAGAATAGAATAGAAGCTTTCGAAATGTGGTTCTACAGAAAAATACTGAAGATTAGATGGGTAGATCACGTAACTAATGAGGAGGTACTGAATAGACGCCGGCCGTTGTGGCCGAGCGATTCTAGGCGCTTGAGTCTGGAACCGCGCGACTGCTACGGTATCAAGTTCGAATCGTGCCTCGGACATGGATATGTGTGATGTCCTTAGGTTAGTTAGGTTTAAGTAGTTCTAAGTTCTAGGGGACTGATGACCTCAGACATTAAGTCCCATAGTGATCAGAGCCATTTGAACCTTTCTATCTCCTCTTCCCTCCCTTCTCTATCCATCTCCTCCTACCCATCTCTTTATCCATGTCCCCTCCCCTCTCTCTATCGGTCTCATCCTCCCTCCTTCGTCCCCCTTTCTGTCTCCCCATCTTCTGCTCCTGCCCTCCAATTCTCTGTCTATCCTACCCATCTAAATAGGATCTTCGTGGTTCTTAAACGCACAGTATATCTCTGCAGATAGCAAGTAACATGTGTACCAAAGTTGACTGAAATCGATCCAGGGGCTGAGGAGGAGCTTTGTACCTGTGGCTTCGTCTGTGTAAGCATATGTCACATACGAGCATATTTCATATATTTCACACACATTTTTATACGTATTTCACCTGTATCAATAACGATTTCGCAATGCAGTTTCGTTTTCACGCGACTCAATGTTTATGACATCATATCTCCTAAACCATATGTTGTACAGTGAAATAATTTCCCTGGAACACTCAGTTGTATATGTGGATGATATCAGGGTGATGTGTCCCGAATACAGTTAGTAGCAAAGAAGTAATAAATTAAAACGTCATTCTGATGCAGCACTTTTACTGTGTGGACAGCAAGAATGTTGTAAGTGATAGACTGTTTCAGTAAATGAAAAACACTAGTTTACTTTTGATCTACAGAATTAATTTTATTGTGTTAACCAGTTTTTGACTTACAATTACTGAGTATTGTCAAAAGAAGATATAGCGTTTGTAAACAACATTGGAAGAGAAGTTACACGTCTGGATTGAAGCAGAAACGAACAGTAAGCAACATTTTTGACAGTGTGGTGGTAATACAATGAAAAAGTAAAATATTGAACAGTAAATAAATAAAAACGGAGTAGACAGACTTTAACACAAAATAGGAACAGCATGCCTACATAACAGTTTCTATTAATATAAAAGCTAATAAGATCAGTACTTGACAAGGCTACTTCAGGATGTATAAAACATGGAGACTGATACACAAGCCAATTAAAAGCAGAAAGGATTATCAGTGTAACTACAGAATGTCTAAGGAACTTAAACAATATCAGTAAGATAGACAGAAATGAATAAATGCAAGAAAATGGAGGACTGTGAGGGAACATACAGTAAACGCAATCTTTGAGAGTATTGTGGTACTGCATTTTAAAAAGTAAAAAGGCTGAACAATACACAAATACAAAAAGAGCAAATAGGAAAATCATTAACATTATACTCAAAACTGTGACTATGTAACAGTTTGCATTAAATAAATGAACCAAGTAAAATAAAAACAATATTTGATGAGACAACTACAAGAGGTATTGAACATGGAAAGTAATACTCATACAAGTACCAATTAAAAGAAACCCTTAACAACTGAAACTACAATCTATATTTATTACATACAAAACTTCAATAAAATGAAAGAACTTAATCAATATAGGAAAATGGGAAAATTTAGGAACAGACAGTGTGGGATGTAATGAAAAACAGAGATGATGATATGAAGTTTAAGAGAGGGGCAAAAGTGTTGTGTTGAGCTGAGTCTGGTCAGTTAAGATTAGATCTCTACTGTGAGTTAGATGTTTGCTTATTTCCAGGGCTTCCAACAGGTTGAGTTTATGGACTTTCTTTGCTAAGTGAAGGACATGGGACACTGGCTGGTAGTTTTGACCCTGACACAGTACATGATCAGCAAATGCGAGGTCAGAATTCTGCAACCTCCTGCTGTGTTCATGTTCAGCCAGCCTAGTTTGTTCCATTGTGTCTAACTTTTGAAGCTTTTGCTGTGTTTGTCTCTGATTTTGTTCCATTGCGTCTAACTTTTGAAGCTTTTGCTGTGTTTGTCTCTGATTTTGTTCCATTTGTTGCATTAATTGCAATAATAATGTATTAGTGTCTGGAATCTGTTTCTCTATGCTTTTAGGCAGTGCGTTTTCACCGGCAGCATTCACATTTTGACAAGCAGAAAATGTGTCTTGACTTATTTGAGAAAACGGTGAGGACGCAAAACCTGAATCTACAGTATTTGCAAGATTGTGTCCTGTCATTTCAGATTCCTGAGGCGAGCTGTTGCCGACCGATCGATCGATAATGCTTCCCTGTTCACTACCTGTTTCACTGTCTACACCATTATTTGACGCCCGCTCCATTTCCCTATGCACAGTTACCAAATTACTACTTTGAGTATTTGTTAATTCATTACATGGTGGCGTTAACACACTGCTTTCGTCTCCACTGTTATTTCTCAGTTTACTTTGGAGCCTAGTATTATGTTTTTCACACGCCATTATTGTCACAATATTTCACACGACAACACAGAAAAACACAATTTGAAGAGCAAAAATAAGAGAACACATTAACATAGCACTGAAAATGATATCTAATTAATTGCAAGCGCAGCTGCGAAATACTTGGTGCAAATTTACATATGTGCCACACCTGTTTTACTGTACAACAATGAAAGACTGCAACTACAAAGGATATTCTCTCTACAATTACGCGCTAGCAATAAACAAAATCTACACTAATTACACAAACTACAAGAAAAAATTCAGAAGATTCCAGTGAGGTATCCTCGGCTAAGGGTCGACATATGAAACGTCCGCTTAGAAAAATTATACACGACTGTGCTTAAACTGACACAAAATATTTTTAGCGCAACGCAATCTGACTTTCAATAATCCCTACAAAAGAATGGCCCTGACTAACATTAACCTATACCTTTCACAAATCACTTACCTCACAAAAATCTTCGTTACGCGAACTACTGCAATACAGCGAGCGCCACTACTGCCAGCTAAATAAAAGATTCAAACTACGGAAGGCACTAACTACTGATAGGCATAGTTAGGAAATGAAAGATTTTAGTAGAGAACAAACAATGTATTTACCTTAATAATGTTGAAAACTCATAATATACATAGCAGTTCATGACATCCAATTTTAAAAATTTCAAAACTCCGCCATCTCTCTCCCCACATCCAGCACTGCTGGCGGCTCACCTCCAACTGCGCAACGCTACGCGCTGTTCACAGCCAGCTGCCTAACACTACAATGGCGAGTATTACAACAATGCAAAGCAGCCACAGACTGCACACAGCACAGCCAGTGATTTTCATACAGAGGTGGCGTTATCAATGAAAAAAACCTAAACAGCCTACTTACAAATACACTGGACTCCCGTGTTCTTAACATAGTAGGAAAGCCTATACTTGCAGGCTTTCAGTGCTTTGGCTACAATCTGTGATACATCTCCTAGATATGGTAATCTACATCATTTCTTGCAGACAGTGGATGGGGAAGCAGATGGAGCATAGAGGAGGGGTATAATTTTTCGTTTTCAGGATGTAGTCAATAAGGACTGAACTGTAGCCATTGACTGTGGCAATAAATTTTATTGTATCGAACTCTGCTTTAAAATCATCTGTGGACGTGGGGATGGATATGAAACTGTGTACCACTGAGTGGAAATCTTCATGTTTGTTACCTATGGGGTGTTGTGTCTGTAGTTGTAGTTTTTCGATAAATTTTGAAATAATGAGTGTGTGTGTACTGATATCAATGGAGAAATCTAAGAAGTTTATGAATTTGTTGCCAATCTCCATATTGCTCTCCGTTGTTTCGGGCAGCAGTAGAGCAATCTATAGTGCGGTCCCAAGCTGTCGTGGGTGCAGATGGTCGTCACACTGAGCAACGCTTGTAACCTCGAACGAAACACACTGTGTGTACTTAACGAACGTTACCCTCTCATGTGCAAATGAGAATGTGTTTGTTTCAATGGTTTATTCGTTATTTCTCATCCTCGTACCATTAAAAATGTTATACGAAGTTTCGTTGTCCTGCCAGCACTCGTTTTTCATTGGAGCCTTCTTATGGAGCCAAAATTTAATTATAACCACCAGGTATTAATGAACTCAACGCTCGTGATTGAATAGTGTTTAATTGAAGCTTCATTTTTAAGTGCAGTAAAGAAGTCGCCACAATGGTTCCTATTTTTTTATGAACAGTCTTGGAGAACACCTTGTAGACTATGCTTATTAATGAGACACCTCTTGTTTACCTCCATTTTGATGGACTGGTACTACGATCGCTTCTTCCCACTCACTGGCATCCTTTCTTCGTCGCTAGTATTTAATAATCATACATTGTGATAACCTTATAACTAATAATAAATGATTTATTCTTCCATCTTCATTTAGATAATGCGAAGAGTACTGAGGTTCTGGCTATCTGACGCGTCTATATCGATCTTTCAAGACTTAAGACACGTACAAATTGTTTTATAACACTCCGTTACAATTTAAGCTGTTACGTTACAAGTTACATCCAATATGCTGGCAAATTTCAGATAATGTAGGTAGAAAGACGAAATATCGCATCTGCAGACCTGCAATTTTTAAACCAACAGAATACAAAAAAATTTATTAAATGGCACAGAGTGGTGTACAAAAAATATCGTGCAAGCACTGTGGAAAATATCATTGGTCAGTCAGGCATAGCCGTGGCAATTAAGGTAGCTGAACATGAGGGAAGTTGGTAAAAGAAAAATACTGGTATGATGTAGAGCGTGAAGTTTTATATTCTATAAAGAAGAGCAGAGAGATGACCCTGCTGCAAACACTAGAAATCAACAAATATATGACACAGAATCCCAGCCTAGTATTAAATAACCAAATTCATTTTCGTGTCTCCACTCTTTTAAATTAAGTTTTAGTTATGAATAACAGTTTTAAATTGTAAATTCAGATGTTGTTTCATCATCTGTTGTATGTACCTCTTAAAAATTTATTTACATTTTAGTTAATGTAATTATTTCTGTGTTATAAAAAGGTATAATACTTCCACATGCAAACACTCTACATCTCATAATTTTTGTATCTTCCGTGCAAATTACATCTGTGTACGTCGCACATAATTGTACCTGTATTTGCGACATTCAGTTGTCACCTGAGGACGGCCTAAGAAGTCGCAAACCGGTTCGTAAGCAAATTAATACAATTTTCCAGGGCGGCAGGCAGTATTTCCTATCTAAAATTGTTATATTGCTCTGCCAAGCAGCAACGGAAAATTCAGTTATACTTTTCTAGTCTGGTGAGTAAAACGTCAGCTACTTTCGTGCATGTACGTTATTCGTATTAGTTCATTACAGGAGTGTTGTGTATCATGAAGAAACAGAATAGAATGAGATTTTCACTCTGCAGCGGAGAGTGCGCTGATATGAAACTTCCTGGCAGATTAAAACTGTGTGCCGGACCGAGACTCGAACTCGGGACCTTTTCCTTTCGCGGGCAAGTGCTCTACCATATGGGCTACCCAAGCACGACTCACGCCCCGTCCTCACAGCTTTACTTCTGCCAGTATCTCGTCTCCTACCTTCCAAACGTTACAGAAGCTCTCCTGCGAACCTTACAAAACTATCACTCCTGAAAGAAAGGATATTGCGGAGACATGGCTTAGCCACAGTCAGAGGGATGTTTCCAGAATGAGATTTTCACTCTGCAGCGGAGTGTGCGCTGATATGGTAAAGGCAAAGGTCCCGAGTTCGAGTCTCGGTCTGGCACACAGTTTTAATCTGCCAGGAAGTGTCAGAAACAGAATAAATAGACAGTGGGAGACTTTACTGATGAAGCAAACATGTTTCCCAGCTGGCGGCCGCTACTTGCGGCAGTGGCAGGTGCCCTTGTGACAGACGCCTCCCCTGTAGCCTCGGTTCATCACGATGCAGTGGACGGCGCACGCCGGGAATGCCACGCCGAAGGCGCTCATTGGGCCGTCACACGTGAAGCGCACGTGGCGGTCGCCGTGGTGCTGCCCCTCCGCTGTTGCTGGAAAGCATAATGCAGTGAATAATAACACGTATTTAGGATATTATTAATAGCAAGACACAACCACTGCGAAAATAGTGCGAAAAATGTGAGCTTATTTGTAAAATTTGAATTATGTGATCCAAACTTGTCGACTACTTTTCGACACTAGATTTTACACTTCAAGTACTAGCAGTACTAGCCCGCTGGTTGGCCGTGCGGTCTAACGCAAGGCTTTCCGGGCGGGAAGGAGCGCCGGTCCCCGGCACGAATCCGCCCGGCGGATTTGTGTCGAGGTCCGGTGATCCGGCCAGTCTGTGGATAGTTTTTAGGCGGTTTTCCATCTGCCTCGGCAAATGCGGCTGGTTCCCCTTATTCCGCATCAGCTACACTATGTCGGCGATTGCTGCGCAAACAAGTTCTCCACGTACGCATACACCACCATTACTCTACCACGCAAATATAGGGGTTACACTCGTCTGGTGTGAACGTTCCCTGGGGGTCCACCGGGGGCCGAACCGCACAATAACCCCGGGTTCGGTGTAGGGTAGCGCAGGAGTGAAGTGGACTGCGGTAGTCGCCCTGGGGTTGCGGACCAAAGCGGCTGAGGCGGTTGACGGAGCCTCTCCGTCGTTTCTAGGTCCCCTGTTAACATAACATAACATAATTAGAAGTACTAGTATATACGAGTGGTGTATATCTGATATATGATGGTGCTTATATGGATATCTGTATGAATACGAAATCGAGTGATCGCATAGTTTCAGTCGCACGTAAAGCGGGTGGGTGATTTCGGTTCGTTGCTATGATACTAGGAAAGCGCTTTCTGGGAACAAAGGAGATTTCTCACAGATCACCAGTACGAACTCTCCTAGGATATTGTTCAAGTGTGTGGGGCCTGTACGAGGTGGGACGAACAGCGGATGTAGAAAGTCTACGAAGATGGACAGCATGAATGGTTACTGGTTTGTTTGACCTCCGGGAAAGTGTCACAGAGATGCTGAATCCCTGAACTGGTAGACACTTGGCGACAGATACCATCGCGAGAAAACACGCTAACAGTGTTTCAAGTAACAACCAATGTTACAGCTTATCTAAGTTTTTAGGCCTCTTCAAATATCTTCCAACACAATACACGTTTCGACTGCTCTCTCGGCATCTTCTTCAGGAGTGCCCTGTTAGCTTAACTCTGTCACAGACAAATGCTGCTTTCACTTGTAAAAGAGTTTTCCCAGACTTGTTTTACAGAGGTGGTCTTACTGATTAAAATTTTTAGGGCTTGTGTTGGTGGGCTAGCTTGAGTGGACACGTAACTCTGACAGGCAGAGAAGGAGAGGGGGAAGGATTACCAAAATATTAATGTCGTTCCGCAGAGGTAGCTTCCCGGTCATTGTTTGTATCCCACGTAAGCCGTGACTGCGTATCAACTTCCTTGAAGGCAGGAAGGCACGCAGTTGGAAGCCTATAATCGTCTTCTCTTTGAAACTCCTTCCTTATTTCGAATACGCTTACAAATGAATGCACAAGAACGGAATATTATTTTATCGAAGTTGGATATTTTTCAATTCTGTTGCTGATACACAATTAAAGAGTTCAAAATGGTTCAAAAATGGCTCTAAGCACTATGGAAATTAACATCTGACGTCATCAGTCACCTAGACTTAGAACTACTTAAACCTAACTAACCTAAGGACGTCACCCACATCCATGCCCGAGGCAGGATTCGAACCTGCGACCGTAGCAGCCGTGTGGTTCCGGACTGAAGCGCCTAGAACTGCTCTGTCACAGCGGCTGGCCAATTAAAGAGTGATGAGGGTGACGGCAACCAGTCACAAATATTTCTGAAAAGGTTTATCTCATTGCCACGGCAAGTTTCGGACCATTATGTTTCGACAGATGACTACATTTGAACAAGTGTAGCCATCTGGACCTGTTATGCCAATGAAACAAACCGTTTGTAACAATGTTTCTGACTAGTTTCGACCTTCTCAAATAATTTTGAACTTAAAAAATAGTACAAGGTAATCTCGAACACATATTGTCATTAGTTTTGTAGCTTGTGGAATATATATGTAAATGTGTATGAAATGGGAAAAATACCCAAAAAAGAACTAGTACTAGATCGTTCGTCGCAACAGCAACAGTCGGATATGATGCTCCGAACAGATGAAGTGTGAAGCTTGCCTCACATGGGGAAGAGGAGGCCATGCTGGAAACAGCAAGCAGAGGCAGGAAGGCGACCGTCGATGTCTTCATGGTGCTGTCCTCTCGGAGATTATGTGTGTCTCAGCGGCGTACCTGGACCGTGCTTCTCTTCACCAGGTGACGCTATATACAGCGGCCGCAGGCACGCTGGGTGCTTCCCAGCCGCCTCAGACAGTGCAAACGAAATGCTGTTAGCAGTGCTCTGTGCTGCAGCGACACCTTCTTGTGAAGCGTACATCGTCTGCCTACAACAAGGCGCTACGCAACGAAGCTTCAAGCGGGACTTCTCGCCACGTGCCCTGGTTCTATTTTTTCCGTACAAACCCAGATCATCAGCAACAGTCTTGAAATATGTAAAAAGTAATAAAACCTCTGAAATTTAAGGAAACAGCAACACCTGCAACTGCCAACTGCCATGTTGTAAACGTTGGCTCTGGGAGGACACCATCTGAAAATCTTGCGCAGGACACCATCTGAAAATCCAAGCTTAGTTGCTGCGTGTTGCTCCACAGTTATTTCTAGTATAGTAAAGAGCCACAAGCTTATATTACGAAGCATTTTGTTGTTGTTGTGGTCTTCAGTCCAAAGACTGGTTTGATGCAGCCCTCCAGGCTACTATATCCTGTGCAAGCTTCTTCATCTCCATGTAGCTACTGCAACCTGCACCCTTCTGAATCAGCTTTGTTTATTCATTCCTTAGTCTCCCTCTGTGGTTTTTGCCCTCCACGCTGCCCTCCAGTACTAAATTTATTGACCCCTTGATGCCTCAGAACATGTCCTACCAACCGATCCCTTCTTCTAGTCAGGTTGTGTCACAAATTCCTCTTCTCCCCAATTCTGTTCAGTAACTCCTCATTAGTTACGTGATCTACCCATCTGATCTTCAGAATTCTTCTGTAGCACCACCTACCAAAAGCTTCTATTCTCTTCCTGTCTAAACTAGTTATTGTTCATGTTTCACTTGCATACATGGTTACACTCCATACAAATACTTTCAGAAATGACTTTCTGACATTTAAATTTATACTCTATGTTAGCAAATTTCTCTTCTTCAGAAACGCTTTTTTGCCATTGCCGCTCCCGAAATATCAAAACGCATCTACTACTTTAAGTGCCTCATTTCCTATCTAATTCCCCCACCATCACCTGATATAATTCGACTACATTCCATTACCCTCGTGTTGCTGTTGTTGACTTTCTTGTGAAACACAACTAGCTCTTTACTCACACGATGTATTGAGTGCTTTGGACAATGAATTTCAAATTGACTCCGTATTTCTTTTGACACTGCACCTCACAAGCGGTTTGCAATAAAGTTTCGACCTTATAGAATATCGTCTCAGTTATGCGACTGAATTCGTGGTTTCCTCTCAGAGACGTCACAACTAACGGAAAGTCATCGAGTAAAACAGAAATGACTTCTGGCTTTCCCCAACACTTAGACCCCCAAAGATATAGGCCCTCTGCTGTTCCTTATCTATATAAACGATTTAGGAGACAATCTGCGCAGCCATTTTAGGTTTTATGCAGATGATGCTGTCGTTTGTCGTCTAATAAACTCATCAAAAGGTCAAAACAAATTGCAAAACTATTTAGAAAAGATATCTGTTTGGTACAAAAATCGTAAGTTGACCCTAAATAACGAAAAATTTGAGGTCATCTACATGAGTGTTAAAAGGAAAGCCATTAAACTTCTGTTACACGATAAATCAATCAAATATAAAGGCCGTAAATTCAACTAAATACCTAGGAATTACAATTACAAACAAATTGGATAGAACACATAGAAAATATTGCGGAGAAGGCGAACCAAGCACTGTGTTTCATTGGCAGAACACAGAAGACACACCGATTTGCTATTAGAAGACGGACTAGATCTGCTAAAGGGACTGACACTACGCTTTTCCTTCCTCTTTTGAAATACTTATGCACTGTATAAGGTTAACGGAATAAATCGAGAAAGTTCAAAGAAGGGAAGGACTTTCTGTATCATCGAGAATTAGGGGAGAGAGATACAAGATGCAGGACTTGGGGTGGGCGTCATTAAAACAAAGGCGTTTCTCGTTGTGGCGGAATATTCTCACTAAATTTCAGTTACCTACTTCATCGTCCGAATGCGGAAATATTTTGTTGAGGCCGACCTACATAGGGAGATACGAGCATCATAATAAAATAAGGGAGATGAGAACTAGCACGAAAGATAGAGGTGGTCGTTTTTTTTTGCGCGCTGTTCGAGAGTGGAATAAAAGACATTTTTTGTATAAGTGGTTCGATGAACCCTTGACCAGGAATTTAAGTGTGATTTGCAAAGTATACGTGTAGATGTAGATATAGATGTAAATGCAGATGCTTGGATAGCTCAATCGGTGTTGTACTTACCTGCGAAAGGCAAAGGTCGCACGTTCAAATCCCGGTACGGCACGTATTTTTCATTTACGTCGTGTTCTCATTGATTCAGTTTTTCTACATTTAAAATTTCATAGCCACTCTTCTTCATTCTCTGCCATTATCTACTCGTGCAAGGCAGAATATTGTATGGAAGTGGCTTTTGTAGCTTAAGGTCTGCACCCTAAATGAATCTTTCATTCTGCTGCGGAGTGTGCTACATTTCTCCTCTATGTCCTTTCTTTGAGGTGTATGCGGGAGAGCTTCTGTGAAGTTTGGAAAGTGAGGGAGAGGTTTTGGCGGAACTAAATTTGTGAGAGTCGGTCGCTAGCCCTGCCTGGACAGACGAGTCGGTAAGAGCACTGCCCACGAAAGGGAAGATCCTGGGTGCGGCACTAGGATGAGAAACCCATTATAAATGACGAAGAGTATTCGAAAAATCAGAATTTGAGCTCAAATTATGCTGTAGAGTGTAAAAACTATTCTGAACAGACACCATTATTTTAGAAGATAATAAATGTTTAACTTAAGAGAAACATAGACATCAGCCGCAATTCAGCATGGAAATAAATTCAGTGGCGGCTAGCGAAAATTCAGCCCGACCAGGACTCAAGCCCGGATTATCATCTTTATATAAGCGGTTGCTTTAACCACTTCTCCTTTTTCTTTTGTTAGTGCGCATAACGCTTTTATCATAGATTTATTTTTACAAAAAGGAACATATGAGGGAAATCATATAATAGGTCCATACATATCTGTGATCATTACCAAAACAACAATCATCACTTAAAGCTTCCTGGCTATTAGGCCGTGGTCGATGTATAGAACTTCCTACTGAAGTTTCCTCTCCGACTGCCGGAGATATCTCCTGAGGTAAAATAGCTAACTGCAACTATAACTCGATTGAGCGCCTATATATAGGCAGTGTAGAGGGCACCACAGTCTATCACATGACGTCAACTACGAGATTATAGCTGGTATTATCAACATTCTCGGTTGAAGGTAATCGATTGTCATTCCTACGTTGCAATGTTGACATCGAAATTTTGTATAATTTAACATCTTCATCTTTCCTGTTAAAATTACTCTTGTGCTAATAGATCTCAATACCTTCTCTGTACACACGCACGTGATAATGTGTTGTTTTAAATAAAAATGGCTCGGAGCACTATGGGACTTAACACCTATGGTCATCAGTCCCCTAGAACTTAAACCTAACTAACCTAAGGACATCACACAACACCCAGTCATCACGAGGCAGAGAAAATCCCTGACCCCGCCGGGAATCGAACCCGGGAACCCGGGCGCGGGAAGCGAGAACGCTACCGCACGACCACGAGCTGCGGACTGTTTTAAATACGACAATCATTTCAGTGAATTTTATTTCGTGGTCACCACCTTGGTAAAGATATTCCGCTACGGCAGGATGAAATCTGCGCTTAAAATTGAGCCTCAAACTGCAGGCAACCTAGACATGTTTCTGGGGAACATTACAAACGACGCTTACCTATAAACAAGAGGAGGCAGGACGTGGCTCTGTCCTCAGACGAAAAACCAAAGATAGCTTTGCACCGGTGTCCGAAAAAATCCCACTATGATGGCATTCCGAGCTGTTAGGACAGCCCGGGACACATTAAGCAGGCTTCATCGAATAGAGCTGATTTCTGCAGGAGGAACTCTGAAACCACGAGAACTAGCGCAGCCAGGACAGGGGTAACCTTGCCAAGCGCATTACGTTAACAACCGCACCTTCCTGAACAGTAAACGTCGGCTCACTACGCTCGCACCAGAAAATGTGTGCGCCAGAAATATTGGCCAATTGCTCCCCAAGAATCTTCGCCGGACATCACTATCAAATTCTGCCAGCTTCTCCTTCGTTTCATTCCTTCGCTCCTACCACACACACACACACACACACACACACACACACAGAGAGAGAGAGAGAGAGAGAGAGAGAGAGAGAGAGAGAGACCAAAGACCTTCGAAACGGCAAAGAAAGCGCTCTACTCGGCGGGTGCGAACAATCGACCTCGCAGCACGACTCACTACGTTTCCTAGCAATCCGTCAACTACCTCCTATTAAGGAATAAACTCTAGATGTAGATGAAGAGCGAAGGAAGAAAGACTAAGGTTAAACGCCCCGTCGACATCGACGTTTGCAAGAATGAGGAAGGAATTTTCCTGGCATGATTTAACGAAATGACGGATAACCTAAATCTCGACTGTCGGACTCGGATTTTAACCGTCGTCCTTCCGAAAGCGAGTCCACTGTGCTAACCACTGCACCACCTCACTCGGTGTATAAATGAATGGACGTGTAAACAGACAGAATAACCACGAATGACTAACAGAGGACCACTGTTGGTTCTGTGTTTCTGCATCAAAGGTAGAATGTTGATGCGGTGGTATAATTACAATTATTTGCTGGCTTTCGTGCGTAATAAATCGATTCCATGTATAAAGTAGGTACATGTCTGGCCCCTGATGAGTTTAGTCTCTAAACCTAAATTTATGTAATACTTTATTTAAATTTCGATTGCACTGAACATAGTTCTCACAACAGCTTAATTTTACCAATAACCTTTTAACTTGTTTGGTACTAAATTTTCTTATTTTTAATGTCATCCATAATGTCTTGTTCTGGCCACCTAAATTACAACAAGTAAACATAATTATTGATTTTCTAACCCAAGGAGTGGTGTTTTGCGAGTGACACGAACGAAAATTTAAATGTATTTATTGATGTTTCATTCCGATCTTCAGGTAACATTAATATTAGTCTAAATGCATTTGACTCATAAATGACGTCGTAGATGATGCTATTATTAAATAGAGCCACTTCGAACATACAAGGCAGTTATTTCTAAGCTCTGTTTCGAACTATAACTGTCTCTGCCGTTACTGTCTGGTGGGTGATTTTTGTTAATAACCTTAGGAGACAAGGTACTAGCCCCACGGCATTGTGATAGACATTTGACTGCAAAATGAGTACATAACATACGAGTAATATTTCTCTAAATCAATGAACTGGCATCCAACAAATCAGTAATTTTTAACAGTGAACCCTCTTACTTACAACGCTGGACTACGCAATCGAGCATAAAGCTAAGTATTTCGGCTATTGTGCAGATAAATATTCCTGCGCTTGTTGTGTTTGTAGGATATATTTCGAAGTGCGGTTAAAAACGTGTCGCAAATGGTCAGGAAACATCACGACAAATACTGTAATCAGATGTTCATTATCTCTTGATAGTTTGTCCCGAAGAAAAATAAGGAGACAAGTAGTGATTGCCCAGTGAAAATGTAATTCATTAAACAAATGTATTGCGTATCAGAGTATGCGATGTTAAAAGTATGTTATGAACATCATAAGAAAGTCTGAAGACAGAGTCAGGTTGAGATATACAGCAGCTAGATAGATAAATAGGTAGACAGAAAGAGAGAGAGAGGGGAGGGGTGGAAAGGTGAAGAAAGGGAGGGGGAAAGGGAGAGACCTACATATTAAACTTAAGCAAAGCATCAGTTACGAGTGCCAAAACAGTAATGAAAAAAATCTGATCACACACACCATATGATCAAAAGTATCCAACACCCGCAAAAACATACTTTTTCTTATTAGGTGCATTATGCTTCCACCTACTGCCAGGTGCTCCACATCAGCGACATCAGTAGTCATTAGACATCGTGAGAGAGCAGAATGGGGCGTTCGGCGAAACTCGCGGACTTCGAACGTGGTAAAGGGATTGGGTGTCACTTGTGTCATACGTCTGTACGCAAAATTTCCACACTCCTAAACATCCCTAGGTCCACTGTTTCCGAAGTGATAATGAAGCGGAAACGTGAAGGGACAAGTACAGCACAAAAGCGTAAAAGCCGACCTCGTCTGTTGACGGACAGAGACCGCCGACAGTTGAAGAGGTTCGTAATGTGTAATAGGCAGATATCTATCCAGACCATCTCACAGGAATTCCAAACTGCATCAGGATTCGCTGCAAGTACTATGACAGTTAGACGGGAGGTGAGAAAACTTGGATTTCATGGTCGAGCGGCTGCTCATAAGCGATACACTACGCCGGTAAATGACAAACGACGTCTCGCTCAGTGTAAGTAGCGTTAACATTGGACGATTGAACAGTGGAAAAACGTTGTGTGGAGTGAAGAATCACGGTAGACAATGTGGCGATTCGATGGCAGGGTGTGGGTAAGGCAAATGCCCGGTGAACGTCATCTGCCAGCGTGTATAGTGCCAACAGTAAAATTCGGAGGCGGTGGTGTTATGGTGTGGTCATGTTTTTCAAGGAGGGGGCTTGCACCCCTTGTTGTTTTGCGTGGCACTATCACAGCACAGGACTACATTGATGTTTTAAGCACCTTCTTGCTTCCCACTGTTGAAGAGCAATTCGGGGATGGCGACTGCATCTTGGAACACGATAGAGCACCTGTTCATAATGCACTGCGTGTGGCGGAGTGGTTACACGACAATAACATCCCTGTAATGGACTGGCCTGCACAGAGTCCTGAGCTGAATCGTATAGAACACCTTTGGAATGTTTTGGAACGCCGACTTCGTGCCAGGCCTTACCGACCGACATCGATATCTCTCCTCAGTGCAGAACTTCATGAAGAATGGGCTGTAATTCCCCAAGAAACCTTCCAGTACTTGATTGAACGTATGCCTGCGAAAGTGGAAGCTGTCATCAAGACTAAGGGTTGACCAACACTATACTGAATTCCAGCATTACCGATGGAGGGCGTCACGAACTTTAATACATTTTCAGCCAGGTGTCAGGATACTTTCAATCAGACAGTGTAACTGTAGCGTAATGACCGTACAATGAAGTGACAGCGTGTTACAAGAAGGAATCTTTGAGAACAGATAAGTGGGATCGTGATTTACTAGGAGCAGTTTAGAAAGGTTGTCATCTGCAGTGGTGGCAACGGGCTAAGTATCGTTTTCAAGCCGTTATTTTACTCAAAATATGTATCTGTCAACTAAATTTATTTTCTGTCGGATGCTTCAGTGCCCATTCCATTTTCAGTATCCACACGGAACACTGCCACTCACATAATTCAAGTTGCTGAATTAACTGAAACTACGAGTACCAGATTCGTTCGAAAACTTTGTCTTTACTAGTAGATACCGTTTAAAATTTTGGCTCGTAAGTTCTCTTATTGAAAGCATTTTAGACATTACTTATACACAGTCCAAATGGTTCAAATGGCTCTGAGCACTATGGGACTCAACTGCTGAGGTCATTAGTCCCCTAGAACTTAGAACTAGTTAAACCTAACTAACCTAAGGACATCACAAACATCCATGCCCGAGGCAGGATTCGAACCTGCGACCGTAGCGGTCTTGCGGTTCCAGGCTGCAGCGCCTTTAACCGCACGGCCACTTCGGCCGGCTACACAGTCCAGTCACATTAATCTGAGTCCCAACTACGTTCGACGTAAATGTGCAATAACCACTCACAGACGGCATGTGGCAGCAATAGCATTGGAGGGTATATCAAATGTGTCGCGGGGGGATGCGGAAAACAGTCCAGTAGTCATGGTAATGCGGAATTGGACCAATTTAACTGACATCAACAAGGGCATGGTTGTTGGCTTTCGGGCCAAAGGTGGAAGCATTTCCGTAAGGGGTAGCGAGGGAAATATCCAATCCGATATGTCGCATCCTGCCCTGAAATCTTTTAGACGGGATGAGAACACCGCAAGAAATGCGATGTAAAATTTTTAGCTGGTGGGACACTCTGAAAGTATTTAAAAAAAGAACTAAAATTTGCGATATTCGTAGTTTTCCAGGGAGCTGGAGAAATGTATATCCCTGCCGCAGCTGTAACAGACAGGACATGTGCAACACGGTGACCACATGTCCTTAGTTGTCGACACGTCGGTAAATGGACAAGACTGCACAGCGCAGTCGTAATTTGTGAAGCGAATTTCAGTTTCTGTTGATAGTTTCTCCGTGGCAAATGTTCACAGTTCCTAGACGCTCGCATTTGAACCTGATTAAATGTTAGTGATATTTAACAGTTGCCTTTGCGATACTTATCATTGTTAGCAATGTGGATAAAACTGAATCAATTTCCTTTTTGATTTCTTGCTAATAGCATCTGCCTTTGTGGAGGTTCCAGAGTTTCACAGTAATATTTTGAACCTTGCAAAGATGAAATATGGAGAACGTGGTATGCAATCGAAATCACCTTCTTCTCCTAAAAATCTACGTATGTGCTACTTGTTACTTAATTTACTGGACATTCATTCCAATGATGTCGACATTTCGTTAGAAATTATCGGAACATCAGAAGAAACAGGAAATAACTCATAGCTCCATAAATTATGATTCTAACGTTGACTGTCGTGCTAATTAAAGTCCTGGACAAAAACAGAGAATCTTCCAAGCCCAAAGAAGACATGTACAGTAATAGCTATCAATGATAAAGAAAAGGCTTTCAATTTTTTGATTAAATGAAGGACGGAGAAAACGCTTAAGCTGAAGCTGTGTGCAAAGCCTGTTTCATAATCAACGTCTCAACACAGTTTGTATAAATGGAAGAAAGACACCGAGCGGTTCTAGGTGCTTCAGTCTGGAACCGCGAGACTGCTACGGTCGCAGGTTCGAATCCTGCCTCGGACATGGATGTGTGTGATGTCCTTAGGTTAGTTAGGTTTAAGTAGTTCTACGTTCTAGGGGACTGATGACCTCAGATGTTAAGTCCCATAGTGCTCAGAGCCATTTGAACCATTTTTTAAAAGAAAGACTTACACGAAAAACGAAATACGCGCCAAAATGAAACACATAAAAGTATTAAAGAAAGACTATTCGAAAAATTGAGAAGTGTTAGTGAGAGTTAATGCACCGCTACCGAGGGAGATGTGCGACACTGGACTCTTTGAATTGCAAGTGAGGTTAACATCACTGATTTCCATGCTCCTTCGGCTTGGTTAAACAGATTCAAGAAATTATACGGGAAAGGAAGTAAAATTACAAAGTTTACCTCAAGTAAACATGTACATGGGATGTCATTAATAGGTAATATTATAGCGAATCCATTGCTGGCGTAGAAAAAACTTTATTGTTATCCTTTTACAATGAAACGCCAAAGAAACTGGTATCGGCAAGCGTATTCAAATATAGATATATGTAAGTAGGCAGAATACAGCGCTGCGGTCGGCAATGCATATATAAGATAACAAGTGTCTGGCGCAGTCGTTAGGTCGGTTACTGCTGCTACAGTGGCAGGTTATCAAGATTTAAGTGAGTTTGAACGTGGTGTTATAGTCGGCGCACGAGAGATGGGACACAGCATATCCGAGGTGGCGATGAAGTGGGGATTTTCCCATACAACTATTTAAAAAGTGTGCCGTGAATATCAGGAACCCAGTAAAACATCAAATCTCCGACATCGTTGCCGCCGGAAAAAGATCCTGCAAGAGCGGGACCAACGACGACTGAAGAGAATCGTTCAACGTGACAGAAGTTCAACCCGTCCGCAGATTTCAATGCTGGGCAATCAACAAGTGTCAGCGTGCGAACATTCAAGATCATCGATATTGGCTTTCGGAGCCGAAGGCCCACTGGTATACCCTTGATGACTGCACGACACAAAGCTTTGCTTCTCGCCGGGCCCGCCAACACCGACGTTAGATCGTTGATCACTGGAAACATGTTGTCTGGTTGCACGAGTCTCGTTTCAAATTGTATCGAGAGGATGGACGTGTACGGGTATGGAGACAATCTCCTGAATCCATGGGCCCTACATGACAGCAGGGGACTGTTCAAGCTGGTGGAGACTCTGTAATGGTGTGGGGCGTGTGCAGTTGGAGAGACTACTTCAGACATTAGTCGAGTCCATGCTTGGTTGTGTTGCGGCACTTCTGCGTGCTCGCGGGGCCCTACACTACATTAAGCAGGTATACCAATTCCTTCGGCTCTTCGGTGTCTAGATACGGCTCTGACAGGTGACACATAAAGAAGCATCCTGTCTGATCACCTGCATCCATTCATCCATTCATGTCCGTCGTGCATTCCGACAGGCGTGGGCAATTCCAGCAAGGAAAATGTGGCAACCCACACGTCCAGAATTGCTACAGAGTGGCTCCAGCAACATTCTGCTGAGTTTAAACACCTTCATTGGCCACCAAACTCCAGAGACATGAACATTATTGAGCATATGTGGGATGCCTTGCAACGTGCTGTTCGGAAGAGATCTCCACTCCATCGTACTCTTACAGATTTATGAACAGCCCTAGGGAATCATGGTGTCACTTTCTTGCAGCACTACTTCAGACATTAGTCGAGTCCATGCTTGGTTGTGTTGCGGCATTTCTGCGTGCTCGCGGGGCCCTACACTACATTAAGCAGGTATACCAATTCCTTCGGCTATGTACGAAGTCAAACGGTCAGGTTTTGTGCAAACTACAGTTTATGATTTCGAGCGAAAGAAAGAGAGATAGAGCGCATTCGTTGAGTGCTACGTCACATTCGTATACAGTAATGCCAGTGACAAATGTCAGTGGGTACACATCTCAGCTTAGGAACGACAGCACCAACGCTTAAAAGAGCGCTCCAGATATTTCGCATAACTTTAGTATATTTTGGTAGGGTTTCTGCACTTTACTAGGATCCACTTAGCAACTAATAAATACACGAAACCCTCCGTTGCCAAATTTACCTTTATTGTAATTTTAATTAACGTGGAAGCCATAAAAACACCAAACATGGTGGCAAAATGTACGGTACCATGTTTCGGTACCATTTTTCTGACCGCGGGAGGACTGACTGCAGTTCATCGGCGACGGAGGCAGTAATTGGCACACCGATGCCGCAACTGGGTGTACACTGAGTGCCGACTTGTTACAAAATTGCCGTGTTACCTTTTATGCTTTGACTTCATGCAATGTAACATAGAACTTTTATAGCAAGTTCCATAAGATAAGATAATGGCAACATAAGACTACTGCAACCGGTCGTCTTTGAACAATAAAGGCGTCTACTCTGCGATCGCGGAGTACGGAGTGTGTTCGCTTCCACTATAACAAGACTTCCTACTAGCAGTGACCACGGACAGTTCTGATGGTGAGAGTAGCCTCGGCATGCATGCAATGGCAGCTTTCCTCTCAAAAGTTATTTCTTCAGGTTCGGTACACACGTAACGACAACTTTCTTATTAAAAATTTTTGTTCTGGGAAGAACCACTGGAGAATTTAAGCCTACACACCAACAGGACTGTCAGAACACGACTCACTCGTTCTGAGAGCTCACGGAGAGTTCCCAGTTCAAAAAATGTTGGTCCCCTTAATTTGTTTTCATAGACCACCAATAAGCATTCTTTTAGCTCCCAGGAAAAAAGAGTTACCTTTGTACCAGGCTTCCGTTAACTTCACAGCATACACCATCCCTTGAGAAATGCCGAGCGTTAGCATGTAAAGCTTAGCTCCTTGCAACCTGTGATTTTTTCCTGAAAGCAACTTACCGAACAGGGATCTAAAATATCTCCAAGGTTAATGTTTCAAACAAGCAAGCTCACGTCACCACCCATTAGCCGACTTTCCCACAGAAATAATGTTGCCACCAAAACATATTTGTCACATATAAAGGGTCATAATAAAATAACGTACAACGCATAGCTTAAGGTTGCCTTGATGAGGATATCAGTTCAGTTTCTTTTTTTTTTTTAACATGAAGATTGTTCTTAAGGATCGTGTAGTAAATCACCTTCAGGATCAGTTTATTTTGAAGGTAACGAACTGCCGTTACGATTGGCATAGCGTGTTGTCGGCATAAGACATCCAAAACTCAAACGAAATCAACAGCAATATATTGTTTAAATTTATCCTGTTAGTTTATTTAAAGAAAACTGGCTTTGGCTCAGAAATCGCTGTGAGACATATTTAGATCGCAATCTGTTACGCAGCTGTTTGTAACAACAACACTCGCATGATAATTTTTAGTTGTTTCAGTTGTGTACCACATACACTAAAGTATCTGTGAACTTAGTCCGTATGGGCACCATGTTAGAATGCTTTCCGGAAATCTAGAAATATGGAATCTGCTTGTAGCCCTTCATCCATAGTTCGCAGTATGTCATGTGAGAAAAGGGCAAGCTGAGTTTCGCACCAGCGATGCTTTCTAAAACCATACTGATTCGTGGACATAAGTTTCTCAGTCTCAACAGTTTATTATATTCGAACTGAGGATACGTTCAATGATTCTGCAGTAAACCTAAGTTAGGTATAATGGTCAGTAATTTTGCGGGTCTGTTCCTGTGCCTTTCCTACATACTGGAGTCCCCTGTGTTTTTTGCCAGTCGCTTGAGACTTTGCGCTGGGCGGGAGATTAACAATAAATGTAAGCAAGATAAGGGCGAATACCGTAGAGTACTCTTTCTAAAGTCGAACTGGGAATCCATTCGGACCTCCTGATTTATTTGCTTTCAAATCTTTCAGTTGTTCTCTGCACCAGGGATGCTTGTTACTAAGTTGTCCACATCTGAGTCTGTTCTATCGCCAAATGGTGGTATGTTTGTATGATTCTCCTGTGCGAACAATTTCTTGAACGTGAAATTTAAAAGTTTGGCTATCTTTTGTCATCTTCAATTGCCACAACAGACCGCTCAACAAGGGACTGAATAGAAGCCTTATACCAGCTTAACGCTTTTACATAAGACCAACATACAAATTTTGTCATGTCGTTCGACAGCAATACTCTAACAATGAAAAATCTAGAATTTCATAAATATCAATATGAAATTAATAAACGTATTGGTGTTGCTGAGGTCGTTGCAAGAAATATGTAGAAACCATAATTTCATAACACGTCCATTTAATATAAACATATTTTCTGCATGTTACTGTGAGGTATCACTAATGAGTCTCTTTTTGTGTCAGTTGTACATATACGCATATTTAACCAAAATATCAGTAGATTAAGTACCAGGCGGAATTAAGGCAAAATTTCATGTGATAATTTAAGAGGATTTGTGTAGCACAATAGGAAGTGACTGTATTTGCGGCGAAGAGTGACTGCATTAGATGTTTGAGATGCTGTTCATGGCCAGGACGGATTGGGATTAAATGGGGTGAAGCGGAGGGGAGGGATAAAATGGATATATGTGCATGTGACAGTGACGTTCTCTGTTGGAGGGTATGAAGTCACTAAAAAAAGGATGCGTCTTTTGGAGGACAGTGGTGGTAATGGGACATAGTGAGTTCAGCAGATGAAGTGGTGTGTCGATTTCGAGAGTGTAGACAAAATTTCGGTTTTTACGGGAGGTATTTTGCCTGTATTTGTAAGAGTAGGTGTATGAACTGTTGCAGTCTTTACATAGTAATGTAGGTTGCAAGATAGGATATTGCGTGGTGGTTTTGAATGTGAAGACAACATTTCAGGTTTTGTTGGATGATGATATTTCACTATATTTATATAAAGTGGGAGAATGGCATAAGTGAGAGCCATTATACCCGAGTATGGAGTGGACAGCAAGTTAGGATATTGTTTTAGAAAGGATTGGAATTGTTTCGGGGACAGGAGTCAGGTTGTCTCGTTCGTGAGGTAGGTGGTCGGTGAGTTGAGATACTTTTGAGAATGGAGTAGTCGGGCTTGAGGTCAGGAAGGTTGTACATTGTTTCTACGTTGGTAATGTGGGCAGGTAGTCAAGAGGCTATTGGGACTTTGAAAATACACGGACAAAGCATGTGAGACTGGAGTTGTTGTAGATGAGGAGAGTTTAGCACGTGCGGATCGCATGTGAAGCTGTGTATGTAAAGTGTGCAGTGAAGGCTAGAAGAATGACTGTATCCTTGTTCTCATGACGGTTAGAGAAACGGAGAGAAACTGTTCACCTGTCGTCGTTAACAAACGCCCACACTGGCCTGATCTGGAGGGAGCGTTTCGAGGCGGTACCTCTTGCGGGTAGAATGTGACGCGGTGACTTCACGTTTCGGGGCTGCCCCTGGCGGCAGGTGCTCGAAACCTGACGGGTCTTACACCAGGCGTTCCCCGCAACGCCGCTACTTACGTCACAGCGCTGACGCCTGGTGCCGCGGTCGTTAAACCAACAGGCAATAACACTGCAGCTTTTGCGCCTCTTCTGTAATGCTACCGCAGAAATAACACAATATGCACCTAATGACGATCAGTAGTAGAGCATCATCCACTTCTCTATGGAGGCCTCTTCCCGACTTCTCCATGTATTACACTTTGCAACCATACGATTCCATACTACTTCTAAGCGTTTTCCAGCTTGGTCAGGTCTTTGCGTCAGACTTTGCTTAGCTCTTAGAATCTATTTTAACTTTTAAGATCCACGTAATTTTCATGTCTCTAAACAGTCAAAATAACATCCTCCACACCAATCTGTATCCTTATCCACTCGTTTGTTTCCCTGTGTCACCCTATTTGTCCCGTGATGGATTTGTCCATTGTACAGAGAGAAGCCCCTAGATTCTGAATGACTTCGGCATTACGAATTCGTGTCTCATTGCGATAAGCCAAAGCTGGTTGCAGGCACATGGGAAAATAGCCTTTGAAAGCACTATTTACTTCAGCAGAAAGTACTCCAAACCCCTTTTACAGTTATGTTTCTTTCATTTACTGTTTAGCCACTCGTTGTGCTTTACTGCTCTAAGTACAAGGACGCTTTCAGCGAGTTGCCGGATGCATCTGAAACTGTGGTTGCGCTCAAATCTTCATTAGAGCATAAGGACGCATAGTCCTGTGTTAATACGCCAAATTTGCTCAGTATTCAGTACGGCAAATTGTGATTTAGTTAATAACGTGTTAGTCTGCGAAAGACCACGTGGTATGCTGTGCATGCTTTATTCTAGGATGTACTACAACCCACTGACCTTTTTTCTCACTGTCCCTCTTTGTCTTTTATCACGATACTTCAAGACGCCCGCAAGATACGGTTGAAACCTGTTCTTGTGTAAAGGGGTAGCGATCTGAATATCACCACAAAATGTTCGATCTATTGAATGTTTTGCATGATAAATGGTTAAGTAGGGGAGAACCAGTTTCACAGCCTGGACGACCAGGACGTTGTCGATTTGATTATCATCTATGGTTGAACTAAAATAAATTGGTATAATTTTCTCCGTTTTCAAGTCATTTCGAATAAAATCATCGAACTTTCGACGTCTTCATCGTACCATTCGACAACGTTTACCTCTGTCTGAAAGAGTATAGACCTCCAACAGTGCGCCAGTGTGCGGAACCAAGTGTGCAACATTGCAAATATTTCTGTACGTTTGTGAATTGAAATATTTTGGTGTAAATTTGTAAGGGCAGTTTTCCTAGTTTTGGTGAGAGCAATCATCCTCTAAAGGCTGTGAAAGTATTTATGATACATCATGTATGTTTTTCATCAATTTCGTTAAACAAACATGGCTTTATTTCATTCCTCAGAATCAACGATTTCTTAACTTTAAATACTGATTAGATAGAATGAGTGCTATATTACTGAAGGCCTCTTGCTATTGATTTAGTTGAAAGTGAATGAAAAGCTTTTGCAAAATCTGTTAACATTACAGTCTCACTCATTGCTGTGGTCTGTACTTAACATTCACTGACAAATGGTCCATTTTGCTACATCCACTTCTAAATCCAGACGTTTGCTTTCTTTGATTCAAATCACATGATTTTCAAATGAGTGAAATGCACTTAAATTAAATGAATTAACTGATAGGAATGAAAGCAATGAAGTTGTACTGATATGAAGTAATGTTTGTACTTAGCAATCGGGCATCTGAACCTACAGTGTAATGAACATGTAGTGACCATTGAAAATTTGTATCCTACTGTTCCTCCAAGTCGGATATCCCGCTTATATTCATTCAGTAAGCTATCCGAATGCAAATTCGACTCAAACTTCCATTGTCACTAACATTTCCAACAACGATTTCCCAACGTTACTAGCGGATGTCTTCTTTTAAATAGCTCGTGATGCTTTACACATTCATTCCGCACTTTTTGTAGAACACTAATGTGCTTGTACCTGTATTTGAAACTGTTCATGAATGTCTAGAAAAATGTCGAAAAAATAATATGATTTTTTCCTGGATGAACATATTTCTTTACACTTCGCATTTGCACAAAACTGTGTGAAACATACCATATTCACTCATACGTGACAATCTGCACTTATGCAAAACCGTGTGAAATTTATGTTATTAATCAACGTTTGTTAAGTAAGAAGCGTAGTTTTAAGCACCAAATGAACTGGAACGTCCCCTTAGAAAAATTATACATGACTGTGCTTAAACTGACACACAATATTTTTTAGCGCAACGCAATCTGACTTTCAAAAATCTCTACAAAAGAATGGCCCTGACTAACATTAACCTATACCTTTCACTTACCTCACCAAAAATCTTCGTTACACGCACTACTGCAATACAGCGAGCGCCACTACTGCCAGCTAAATAAAAAATTCAAACTACTGAAAGCACTAACTACTGATAGGCATAGTTAGCAAATGAAAGATTTTAATAGAGAACAAACAATGTATTTACCTTAATAATCATAATATATATAGCAGTTCATGCCATCCTGTCTTATAAATTTCAAATCTCCGCCATTTCTCTCCCCACATCCACCACTGCTGGCGGCTCACCTCCAACTGCGCAACGCTACGCGCTGTTCACATCCAGCTGCCCAACACTACAATGGCAGACAACAATGTAAACTAGCCACAGACTGCACACAGCACAGCCAGTGATTTTCATACAGAGCGCTACGTAACGTTGCCAATAAGAAAACGTAAACAGCCTACTTACAGAACAACAGTTGCGAATAATTTATGATATTGTCGACAATGGGTGGATGGCATGTGTTTCTGATACTGTGAAACCCAAGAAAGCAGTTTATGTCTTTATTTAAATCTAAGTTTACCTCACACTTCTCATACATAGCCTTCTCATACACAGCCTTCTCATACATAGCCCTTGCAATTGGGCGGTTTGCACGTTGTTCTCATTCCACACAGGTCAGTGATTAAAGGCGTCTAATCTTATATCCTTTCGAGGTAACGATGATCCATTTAAGCTATTTGATCTCTATTGGATCTGTGCTAGCTGGCTTAGATAGCTTTTTTATTCCAGGACTAAACTTGGAAAGAGTATGAGCCAATTCAGTTCTGAACTTCTTCTGTCTGCAAGTTTTTTGCAGTGAGTACCCTTATGTAGAGAATCCATGAATTTATTACAATCAAAGTGTGGAGCACCGGTTCGTAATAGTACCAGATAATAAAGTACACCAAAGATACGGGGTACAAAGGCTCTTCATTATGCGCGACAAGATACATACATCCACATCCGACAGTACGCTTCAAAATCACAGACCGAACTGCTTAGTCTGCGAAACAGTGTTTCCAACTCTCCAAAACGAATTAAGCTAAATGTGTCTACAAAAATCAACCGAAAAGATGTAATAAAAGAATGGGTAGTATTGTGCAGTTTTATTTTGGCAATAATTGTACTGCGTTACGTTTTCTAAATAATGAAGTCAACGGCTACTCTTAAACGTCAGAATACATAATGACAATAAACTTTCTCACCTACAATGGCCACATCGATCTTCAGATAGACAGAAACAAGAATTAATTTATACTTATTTTCTTATTTCGGAATCTCCTCAACATTACAATAACACAAATAATAAACCGTGAAAATATAATATTATTTGTATTACATATTCATAACAATATGGAAACAATTGACATTCATTTTTTAAAGTTCATTATACACTTAATTTAAGCATTAATTTTTATCCGTGACATCTATATTTAGTATTGCTTCATACAAATCCTCTGTGCCCTGCAGTGAGGTTGACACCTTCGTAAACTACTGCATTGAGAAGAAGTTCGCCGTTCCCCTCCTTAGTCCTGTCCCTGGAACATTGTTTATTGCGACTGTGAAGTGTACCACTTCTGACTCACCAAGCATAAATGAAAGTCTGCTTTGCTTAGAATAGCTTCCCAGTGTAAAGTTGTGGTACTGATGTCAGCTAAGCTGTAACAACGTTTCCGATAACGCTTTAAAATGTTTATATTCTGTAGTTACGTTTTTGTCCTTCTGTTTGCGTATTTTGACGACCCTAGAACTCACACCGACACAACTTTCCCTTGTTTTTTTCGTGCTTTTAAATTCAATCTAATAATACTTTTTCGTGGGATAACAAAAAGTATTTTGAAATATTACATCAGTTCAAATAATTTTAGAAACTTTCAACCTCGCAGTGCGTCAGCAATCGTTGGTTAATATATTAAAAAACTAAAAACCCGCCTCGATTGTGAAAAAAGCACCTAGTGTTAAGTGTTAACCCAGGTTTCGGCGTAGACAACTACACCTTCTACACAACAACAATAAAACGTACAAGTGCCTAAGAAGGCCTTTGTCAATGATTAAAAGAACACCATAACTATACATTTATGGCGGGTCATGGCCCATCGAACATAGGCCGGTGTGAGGTGGAGCGTACACCATTAAGTTAAGTAGTGGTTTTGACTTTGTACATATCTACTGTTTGTGTTTTCCTTTTCTTTTTCGTTTATAAACGTCTTCTTAGGCACTTGTGGGTTTTATTGTTGTTCTGAAGAAGGTGTAGTTATCTACGCCGAAACCTGGGTTAACACTTAACACTAGGCGATTTTTGCGCAATCGAGGCGGGTTTTAGTTTTTTAATATATCAAATAATTTTCCTTTAATCAAGTTTTTAATGCTTTGCTATAGTAAAGAAAAAGAAAGCTAGGAAAAAAGACAAATGATTGTGATGAAAACAATATTTCTGGACCCCAGCTAAATCACTCATTTGCATGCTAAATGGTATTAAAAAGAAGCCAGAATTCGCTATAAAAAAGCTAATTTTTAACACTATCTGAGAGAGTCTGCCTCGTATCTCTCGCTGGTCGGCGATATTGTTATTCCCACAGAACCCTCATGTCCCTTCCTGCTACCGGTAATGCGGAGGACAGAGGCAAACTTATGACTTGGGTGAGGGGGCGGGATCGTTATTTCAAGTAGTATGTTTATGGCGGTGTATGCCGTAAGGCGTAGAGTTCACAGTCGCCCGAATGGAACGCCCGGCACAAAAAAACTCTGTGGCTGGCGGGAAAGAGGCCGTGTCGGTACTAGGACTGTGGACATTTTCAAAAATATCGGGAATTCGATAAAGCTATATCTAGAAGGTATCATTATAGGCTCTCGATACTCCGAAAGAAACATCGAATTATCAATATCGACGGCAAAAATATCGACGTTCCTGCCTATAAAAATATCGGCTGCACATTGTAAATATACTGTCAGTTTGGGAGCTGTATATTTAATTATTAATTTATTATTAGATATTCTGTAACTCAACAAGCTAGCAGCCTGCCTATCCCCCTTAGAGCAAGAAATGAAAGGAAAACCATGCATGGTTACATTTGGCGATAACCACTTTGCTAACTGTGGTAACTACGTGTAAGTGGTACAATCAAAGATGTCTGATGGGTCGATCGTTCGATTTCGTCACAAATCGGATTTGTCGGGAACACTTCATGTCAACTTCCCTGTTCTTTCATTTTTGAGAATTCCAGTGACGTAACAGTTGTAGGGTCAAAATTGCAGTTTCTGATAGTAGTGCCGAGCGCCAATTATGTCAACGTTTCCCCTCAAACATTTCCGCTCACCGCAATGACCAATCTTGTCATTCAGATATATATTCATCATTTTAGCAACAGGTTCTGAAGAACGTCGATGTAAAGTAATAGCACAAGTGCAATCGGAGTGCCTCTTTTGTGCCACATGGCCGGCCGGAGTGGCCGTGCGGTTCAAGGCGCTGCAGTTTGGAGCCGAGCGACCGCTACGGTCGCAGATTCGAATCCTGCCTCGGGCATGGATGTGTGTGATGTCCTTAGGTTAGTTAGGTTTAATTAGTTCTAAGTTCTAGGCGACTAATGACCTCAGAACTTAAGTCGCATAGTGCTCAGAGCCATTTGAACCATTTTTTAGTGCCACATGTACTTGCTTCACATAGTCAAAGAGAATGATTGGACGTGATGAAAGCTCAAAAAGTAGAATGACTCCTTAATACATTGAAAGTAAAATTATATCCTAAAACAATTTCAAAAGAACAACTTCACATATTTTTCGAAAATTGATAAAAATTATATAACATAAAAATATCGGCACTGGATATTGCCTATTCCAGTTCGAGGATTATATTCGAAACGACGCAGCTTGAAAACGGAGAAAACTTCACCAATTTATATTAATTGCCTTTTAGATGATATCCAATTGATAACGTCGTGGCCGTCCAGGGTTTGAAACTGTTCAAATGGCTCTGACCACTATGGGACTTAACATCGGAGGTCATCAGTCCCCTAGAACTTAGAACTACTTAAACCTAACTAACCTAAGGACATGACACACATCCATGTCCGAGGCAGGATTGGAACCTGCGACCGTAGGGTGCGTTGTTCCAGACTGAAGCGCCTAGAACCGCTCGGCCACTCCGGCAGGCGTTTGAAAATGTCTCTCCGTTACCTATCCATTGGTCACGGTAAACATGCAATATATTGAAATTTTTATCGCAATATTCAGATCGCTACCCCTTTACACAAGGACCGGTTTCAACCACATCTTGCGGACGTCTTGAATAATCGTCATAAAAGGCAAAGAGTAACAATGAGGTAAAAGGTCATTGGGTTAAAATGCATCCAAGAATAAAGTATGCACAGCATACCACGTAGTCTTTCGCAGACTAACACGTCAGTTCACTAAATCACAATTTGCCATACTGAATACTATACAAATTTGGCGTATTAACACAGAACTATGCATTCGTATGGTGGAACGCAGATCTGAACGCAACCACAGTTACAGATGTATCCCGCAACTCGCTGGAAGAGTCCTCGTATTTACGGCAGTAAAGCACAACGAGTAGCTAAACAGTAAAAGAAAGTAACATGACTGTAAAAGTTGCTTGGAGTACTTTTTGGTGAAGTAAGTAGTATTTTCAAAGGTTATTTTCCCATGTGTCTGCAACTAGCTTTCACTTATCGCAATGAGACGCTAGTTTGTAATGCCAAAGTCATTCATAGTCAAGGGGTTTCTCTCCGTACAATGGACAAATTCATCGTGGGACAAATAGAGTGACACAGGGGAATAAACTAGTGGATAATGATACAGATTCGTGTGAATGTTGTTATTTTGACTGTATAGAATCATAGAGACCACCACGATATGTCGTCAGATAATGATAAGTACATGGATCTTAGAAGTTTTTCGTAGATTCTAAGGGTTAAGTAAAGTCTGACGCAACGACTTGAAAAAAATTAGAAAATTCGTAGGAGTAAACATACATTCAATTGGCTGAAAACTGTAATACATAGAGAAGTCCGGAGGAGGCCTTCATACAGAGCTGGATGATGGACTACTACTGATCGTCGTTAGCAGCATATTGTATTATTTCTGCAGGTTCGACAAACTCGAAGGTTTTGCTCGTGTGCGATAGCATTACAGAAGAGGCGCAAAAGCTGCAGTTTTATTGCCCATTGGTTTGAAGACCGCGGCACTAGGCGTCAGCGCTGTGACGTAAGTAGCGGCGTTACGGGGAACGCCTGGTTTAAGACCCGTCGGGCTCCGAGCACCTGCCACCACGGGCAGCCCGAAACGTGAAGTCACCGCGTCACATTCTGTAGCACCTCACAATGCTCCCGGCAGATGCGGCAGGAGTAGGCGTTAAACACCTGCGACTAGTGAACACTTTCTCTAACCGTCATGAAGATCAACGACACAGACATTCTTCTAGCCCCCAACGCAGACTTCATAAACACGCACCATCCGCACACGTTAACCTCTCGGCATCCACAACCCTAGTCCCACATACCCTGTCCGTGTATTTTTAGAGTCCCAGTAATCTCTTGATTACCTGCCCACATTTACCAACGCAGAAACAGTGTAATACCTTCCTGATCTCAAGCCACAGTACTCCGTTGCCAAAAATACCTCAACACAACGACCACCTGACCCCCGTACGAGACAGTCTGACCGCAGACCCCGAAACAAATCCAATTCTTTCTAAGCATTAGTCTAACTTGCTGGCCATACTCCAATATAATGACTGCCACTCATCCATTCACTTACTTTTACAACTGTAGTGAAAAATCATCATTCAACAAAACGTGGAATATTGCGTCCATCTTCCAAATCGCCACGCAATATCCTATCTTGCAGTTTACATTACAACGTAAACACTGTAACAGCCCATCCACCTGCTCTTACAAATATAGGCAAAATAACCTCCCATAAAAACCGAAATGTTGTCCACACTCTCCGAATCGACACACCACTTAATTTGCTCAACTCTCGACGCCCCATCCCCACCACTTCCTCCAAAATACCCACCCTTTCTTTTTAGCGACTCCACCCCGTTCAACAAAGAGCGTCACTTTCACATGCTCATATGTATCGATTTCTATCCCTCCCCTCCACCTCACTCCGTTTAATGCCGCTCCTTCCTTGCCATGAACGGCATTCAGTCTCCGCTGTAAATACATTTATTTCCTGTTCTGTTGCACAAATCCTCGTAAATTATCATCTGAAATTTACGTTAAATAAACGCAAAAGTACAAGTGAAACAAAAAGGAAAGTATTAATGGCATCCCACAGTAACATTAATAAAATATATTTGTATTTCAGGTTAAATTAGTTTTTACATATTGCTTGCAACGAGCTCAGAAAGACCGATAAATTTGTTAGTTACAGATTGGTATTTAAGAAGTTCTGGACTTGTCATTGTTGGAGTGTTGGTTTCGAATGACATGAAAAAATTTGCTGTCGGTCCTATGTAAACTCGCTAAGCGTGTGTAAGGCTTCCATTTAGTCCCTTGTTGAGCGGTCTGCTGTGGCAGTTCAAGATAGCTAAACGATAGCCAAAGTTTTAAATTTCACGGTCAAGAAATCTTTCACGTAGGAGAATCGTACAAACATACCATCATTTGACGATCGGACAGTCATAGTAATAAACATCCCTGGTGCAGAGAAACAACTGAAGGATTTAAGGCAAATAAATCACCAGGTCCTCATGTAATCCCAATTCGGTTTTACAAAGAGTACTCTACGGCGTTTGCCCCTTACTTAGTTTGCATTTAACGTGAATATCTCGCCCAGCACAAAGTACCAAGTGACTGGAAAAAGCACATTTGACTCCAGTATACAGGGTGTTACAAAAAGGTACGGCCAAACTTTCAGGAAACATTCCTCACACACAAATAAAGAAAAGATGTTATGTGGACACGTGTCCGGAAACGCTTAATTTCCATGTTAGAGCTCATTTTAGTTTCGTCCACCTACGCTCAATGGAGCACGTTATCATGATTTCATACGGGATACTCTACCTGTGCTGCTAGAACATGTGCCTTTACAAGTACGACACAACAAGTGGTTCATGCGCGATGGAGCTCCTGCACATTTCAGTCGAAGTGTTCGTACGCTTCTCAACAACAGATTCGGTGACCGATGGATTGGTAGAGGCGGACCAATTCCATGGCCTCCACGCTCTCCTGACCTCAACCCTCTTCACTTTCATTTATGGAGGGATTTGAAAGCTCTTGTCTACGCAACCCCGGTACCAAATGTAGAGACTCGTCGTGCTCGTATTGTGGACGGCTGTGATACAATACGTTATTCTCCAGGGCTGCATCAGGGATTCCACGCAACGGAGGATGGATGCATGTATCCTCGCTAACGGAGGACATTTCGAACATTTCCTGGAACAAAGTGTTTGAAGTCACGCTGGTACGTTCTGTTGCTGTGTGTTTCCATTCCATGATTAATGTGATTTGAAGAGAAGTAATAAAATGAGCTCTAACATGGAACGTAAGCGTTTCCGGACACATGTCCACATAACATATTTTCTTTCTTTGTGTGTGAGGAATGTTTCCTGAAAGTTTGGTCGTACCTTTTTGTAACACCCTGTATATGAGAGGTAAAAGAACGGACCTGCAAAATTACAGATCAGTATCCTTAACTTCGCTTTTCTGCAGAATCCTCAAACAAATTCTCAGTTCGAACTTAATAAACTCTTGAGACTGAAAATCTGATGTCCACGAATCAGCATGGTTTTAGAAAGCATTGCTCTTGCGAAACTGTGCTTGCCTTTTTCTCACATGATTTACTACAAACTATGGATGAAGTGCAGCATGCAGATTTCATATTTCTAGATTTCCGGAAAGCATTTGACACGGTGCCCCATCACAGTCTCTTAACGAAGGCACCAATATATGGGATAAGCTCACAGACATGTGAATGGGTCGAAGACTTTTTAAGCAACAGAACCCAATATATTATCCTCGACGGTGAATATTCATCAGAGACACTGGGTATCGGCAGGAATGCCCCAGGGAAGTGTGATAGTACCATTGGTGTTACATATGTACATAAATAGTGTGACGGACAGGGTGGGCAGCAATTTGCGATTGTCTGCTGCTGATGCTGTGGTGTACCGTAAGGTATCGAAATTGAGTGACTGTGGGAAGATGCAAGACGATTTGGACAAAATATATAGTCGATGTGATGAATGGCAGATAGTTTTGAATGCGCAAAAATGTAAATTAATGCGGATGAGTAAGAAGAACAAAACTGTAATTTTCGGTTACAGTACTACTAGTGTCCTGCATGACACAGTCAAGCAGTTTAAAGGTTAGGACGTAATGTTGCAAAGCGGTACGAAGTGGAACGAGAATGCGAGAACTGTGGTAGGGAAGGCAAATGGTCGACTTTGGTTCATTGGGAGGATTTAAGGAAAGAGTGGTTCAACTGTAAAGGAGATCGCATGTAGGGCGCTGGTGCCACCTACTCTCGGGTACTGCTCGAGTGTTTGTTATGCGTACCAGGTTGGATTGAAGGAAGACATCGGATCAATTTAGAAGCGGGCTGCTTGATCTTTTACCGGTAGTTTCGAACAACGCGCAAGTTTTACGCAGATGCTTCGGGAACTCATACGCGCATCTCTTAAGGGAAAGCGACTTTCTTTTCGAAAAACACTATTTAGGAAATTTAGAGAACCGATATTTGTAGGTGACTGCCAAACGATTCCACTGCCGTCAATATACTTTGCGGGTAAGAACAACGAAGACAAGATACGAGAAATTAGGGCTCATACGGAGGAATAAAGGCAGTCGTTTTTCCCTCGGTCTGTTTGCGAGTGGATCAGGAAAGAAAATGACTAGTTGTGGTACAGAGTACCCTCCGTCATGCGCCGTATAGTGCTTGCGGAGTATCTGTGTAGATGTAGATGTAGATCTTACAGAAACTTCTGACAGACTGCAATCACGAACAGAGCTCTTTGCTGACGTTCAATTATACACAATGCGGGAAACCTCTAAGCGGATGGCATCAAGATCACACGTGTCCTGCAACATGGAGCTATGAGTTCGGAAGAAGATTCAGATGAATTCTTGAATCACTTATTAGACAGTTCGCACGTAGGTCAAGTAGGAGAAACAAATATTCGAGATGATAATGCCCACCTTCGTGTAGCGTATTTAGTTAGAATTGGCTGGGATTTCTAACTCGAATGGTGTATGCCTCACTGGCTTGCGTAAAACACCGATCATTGGCTTCCTGCGCACTTTACTGCTTTAGATGACTTCACTTAATATTACGGTTTAAATCCCTACAGACCTGATCTATATTTACGGTAACGAGCAAGAACTTAGTTGCGTAAATGGATACCGTATACGAAAACTTCTATTTAGCTCAGTTCTTCTTCTCGCTAAACAGTAAATATGTAACATTTGTTCTGTTACGAATAAAATATCTCCTCAGTTACTTCTAAGGTTTTCAGCATTATTCCTATTCTTTTCTTAATTCATGATGGGCACTGTGTTACTGCAGACCTGAAACCCTGTACATCTATTCAAATATTGTGGAAGAAAATGATAACAGAACGACTATTCTTTCAAACGACATTTAATTTTGTAAAATTATACTCACTTCAACAATTCCGCTTCTTGACTGACGTAGACCGTGCAAGAAAATGTATGCTGATAGTAGTAATTTAAAGTTAAGTAAGGAAGACCAATTTACTGGTAGTACACGACTGAAACAACTAAAAATTCTCATGCTCGTATTGACGTCGCAAAGAGCTGCGTAACAGATTAAGATCTAAACATCTCACAAAGCGGTTTCGGAGCTAAAGTCAGTTTTCTTGAAATACACTCACTGGAAAAATTTAAACAATGTTTTGCTGTTGGTTTCGTTTGTGTTTTGAATGTAATACCCCGATAATACGCTATGCGAGTTGAAACGGCAGCCTGTTACCTTGAAAATAAACTTATCCTGAAGGTAACTGTTCAGTACACGACGCTTAAGAATTATTGTCATGTAAAGAAAAAAGGTCTCTGACATCGTCATCCTGGTAGTCTTAAGCTACGCGTGGTATGTTATTTTAGTATGTCATTTTTTATGTGGCAAATGTGTTTAGTGGCAAAATTTTCCTGCGAGAAGCTCGGTTAAACGGTGATGGCGTGAGCTTGTTTGTTTGGAACATTCACTTTGCAGATATTTTAGATCCCTGTTCGTTAGGTTGCTTACAAGAGAGAATCACTGGTCGCATGTTTCTGAACTTTACGTCTTATTTTAATGCTTGGCACCTCTCAGGGGGGAGTGTATGCTGATAAGTTAACGCAAAACTGGCACAGAGGTAACGTGCAATGAGCGTCCTGTTTTTCATGGGAGCTAACGGTATGCTTATTGCTGGTCTATGAAAACAAGATGAGGGGACCAACACGTTTGAACTGGGAACTATCCGTGAGCTCTCGGAATGAGTGAGTCGTATTCTGACAGTCCTGTTGGTGTGTGGGCTTAAATTATCCTGTGGTTTCTTACCAGAACAAACAACTTTTAGTACGAAAGCTCTCGTAACATGCTTGCCGAGCTTGAAGAAACAACTTTTATGGGGGAAGCTGTCGTTGCATATGTTCCGAGGCTACACGCACAATCCGTGGTGTCCGTGGTCATTGCAACTAGGAAGTCTTGTTACAGTGGAAATGAACACACTCCGTACGCCGCAGTCACAGAGCAGACAATTTTTTTTGTTCCAAAGTGACAGGTTCCAACTGTCTTATGCTGCCATCATCTGATCTTATGAAACTTGTTATAAAATGTATGTGTTACATTATTTGATGTCAAGGCATAAAAGGTAACATGGAAATTTTGTAACAAGTTCCGTAACATAACGTAATGACAGCGTAAGACTATTGCAACCTGTCGATAATAGAAGTGTCCACACTGCAGTCACGGCGTACGAAATGTATAATACGTCAATGACAACGATCGCTCCACAGCACAGCATGTGTTCCTCTCAAAATATCGGTTATAGTGATCACATATATGTGTAACATGCGTCAATGCAAACGACTGTTGTTTTAGACTATTTTTTGCTCTTACCAAGGTACACTGTCCAAACAAAAGAGCGTGAATATCCACCTTTTTTTCCCTCGTGGATCGCTGCAAGAAATGCAGAAAGAGAATCAATGAAAATACGGGTGGCAACGAGAGGGACATGGAATCATGCCGACTCCAGTGCCGTAAGCAACTGTGGTACGGGCGTGCAAATTTCAGCCTTCGTCGTCGATGAAGTGCAGTCAGCATGGGTGCATGATTCGGGCGCCTGCAATTTTGGAAATTTGGAATACTTCTCCGCATAGCCGGCCAGGGTGGCCGAGCGGTTCTAGGCGCTACAGCCTAGAACCGCGTGACCGCTACGGTCGCAGGTTCGTATCCTGCCTCGGGCATGGATGTGTGTGATGCCCTTAGCTTAGTTAGTTCTGAGTTCTGGAGGACTGTTGACCTTAGAAGTTAAGTCCCATAGTGCTCAGAGCCATTTGAGGCACTTCTCTGCATAAGATAAACATTATTTCATCATTCCCACATTTTAGTAAAACCCCAAGGTCAGTTTGACTTGATCACTGTTCCTACCCAGTAGCAGAATCTTTGCAACATGTGAATTACGAAGCGTAAAAGAAAAAGGAGCAAAATATCTTTATACAAGTAGCGCAAGCTGTCCTTTAGATTAAGCCAATCGAACAAAGTCATTCCTCAAAAAAGGTGAACTTGTATTTACATAACATCAAATATTATAGTATACACTCCTATTAAACTAATAATAAAGTATCAGAACCTAATAAAAACGCGAATGTTAGGAGAAAAAAATTTGGTTGTGTCAAGAAGCGAACCACCCCCCCCCCCCCCCAACAAAATGACTGATTACGCTAAACCAACATCTTACCTTTTGTATCTAATCATAGTCTGTTACCACTTGCTGAAAACCTTAATCGTAGATATGTTACTAACTGAAATTTAATTATAACAAATTGTACCAAGAACAATGCGTTTTGTGTGGCTCTTCAGTCTGTCGCTGCCTTCAAATAGCCAACTCTCATAATACGCAAGTTACAATAATTCTTTTGCCACGAATATGATGTTTCTCATTATTTTATTGGAACGAATCACACAGTTAACAAAGGGTTTTGCAGTGATTCCCAATTTGCTGGTGCTCAGAAACGGCATATATACATATAGGCTTGAAATGAATGCCAATATGGCGCCTCACAGCTCTGTACTGAAGGCAGACGGCGTGCGTGTGACGTAGGTGGCGTTGTGACATCTCATTGGTCAACGCTCAGACGCACGCTCAGAATATCTGACATGCCAGATATTGCTCTGCACGTTCGGAAAGACTCCCGATCGTCCTATTCCACGCTATGACGTCAGAAACTCGGCACCCTCAACGCTCAACGTTCGGATGCACGGTCCGTGTGCCGACGGCTTAAGGCACAACGCAGCAACGTTCACTGAATGGTCGCTGAGGAGACACTGGTGGCAGCCGTCGTTCATCCCTGTGATCTATGGGCCGCAGGACACCATTGTTGCCACAGCACCGGTTTTAGATAGCGCTATTTTGTTGCGTAACAATGGTGGCATGCGAACAGTTTTCGAACGTAAAGGGAACTGTCAAATTCGTTACATGGAAACCTACCGTGAAATTTTTCAAGATGGAAGAATACACTAAATGACATGAAGTCAGAATTTTAGGTACTAATGAATACTGCAAGTGTATTCTTAAAAATGTTAAAGTTATTATTGTTGCCGCACAAAGAGTCGCGTTAACAACGGTTTGGACACCACTTCCTGCACAGCGCACGAATCAGCGAATAAGGAGACGCAGCCATGAGAAGACGACGTGGCGCCGCTCAGCGCGCAGTCCAGACTGACCGCACGTGAATTTTAAGCACTTAAATCATACCAAAATGTCTCAGATGATAATTTTTTTCAATAACACTAATCAACAATGATTTTGGTACAGACAACGTACATGTTGTTATGGTCTTCAGTCCAGAGACTGGTTTGATGCAGCTCTCCATGCTACTCTATCCTGTGCAAAGTTCATCTCCCGGTACCTACTGCAACCTACATCCTTCTGAATCCGCTTAGAGTATTCATCTCTTGGTCTGCCTCTGCGGTTTTTACCGTCCACGCTGCCCTCCAATACTAAATTGGCGATCCCTTGAAGCCTTAGAATAAGCCCTACCACCCGATTCCTTCTTCTTGTCAAGTTGTGCCACAAATCTCTCTTCTCTCCAATTCTATTCAATACCTCCTCATTAGTTATGTGATCTACCCATCTAATCTGCAGCATTCTTCTGTAGCACCACATTTCGAAAGCTTCTGTTCTCTTCGTGTCCAAACTATTTATCGTCCATGTTTCACTTCCATACATGGCTACACTCCACACAAATACTTTCAGAAACGACTACCTGACACTGAAATCTGTACTTGATGTTAACAAATTTCTCTTCTTCAGGAACGCTTTCCTTGCCATTGTCAGTGTACATTTTATATCCTCTCTACTTCGACCATCATCAGTTATATTGCTCCCCAAATAGCAATTCTCATTTACTATCTTAAGCGTCTCATTTCCTACTCTAATTCTCGCAACATCACCCGATTTAATTCGACTACATTACATTATCCTCGTTTTGCTTCTGTTGATGTTCATCTTATATCCTCCTTTCAAGACACTGTCCATTCCGTTCAGCTGCTCTTCCAGGTCCTTTGCAGTCTCTGACACAATCTCCATGGATTTTAATTCCTACTCCGAATTTTTCTTTTGTTTCCTTTACTGCTTGGTCAATATACATATTGAATAACACCGGGGAGAGGCTACATCCCTGTCTCACTCCCTTCCCAACCACTGCTTCCCTTTTATGTCCCTCGACTCTTATAACTGCCATCTGGTTTCTGTACAAATTGTAAATAGCCTTTCGCTCCCTGTATTCTACCCCTGCCACCTTCAGAATTTGAAAGAGAGTATTCCAGTCAACATTGTCAAAAGCTTTCTCTAAGTCTACAAATGCTAGAAACGTAGGTTTGCCATTCCTTAATTTATTTTCTAAGATAAGTCGTAGGGTCAGTATTGCCTCGCGTGTTTCAACATTTCTACGGAATCCAAACTGGTCTTAGCCGAGGACGGCTTCTACCAGTTTTTCCATTCTTCTGTAAAGAATTCGTGTTAGTATTTTGCAGCGGTGGCTTATTAAACTGATAGTTCGGTAATTCTCAGATCTGTCAACACCTGCTTTCTTTGGGATTGGAATTATTATATTCTTCTTGAAGTCTGAGGGTATTTCGCCTGTCTCGCACATCTTACTCACCAGGTGGTAGAGTTTTGTCAGCGCTGGCTCTCCCAAGGCCAGTAGTTGTAATGGAATGTTGTCTACTCCCGGGGCCTTGTTTCGACTCAGGTCTTTCAGTCCTCTGTCTAACTCTTCACGCAGTATCGCATCTCCCATTTCATAATTATCTACATCCTCTTCCATTTCCATAATATTCCCCTCAAGAACATCGCCCTTGTGTAGATCCTCTATATACTCCTTCCACCTTTCTGCTTTCCCTTCTTTTCTTAGAACTGGTTTTCCATCTGAGCTCTTGATATTGATACAAGTGGTTCTGTTTTCTCCAAAGCTCTGTTTAATTTTCCTGTAGGCAGTATCTATCTTACCCCTAGCCTGCACATCCTTACATTTGTCCTCTAGCCATCCCTGCTTAGCCATTTTGAACTTCCTGTCGATCTCATTTTTGAGACGTTTGTATTCCTTTTTGCCTGCTTCATTTACTACATTTTTATATTTTCTCCATTCACCAATTAAATTCAGTATTTCTTCTGTTACCCAAGGCTTTCTATTAGCCCTCGTCTCTTTACCTACTTGATCCTCTGCTGCCTTCACTACTTCATCCCTCAAAGCTATCCATTCTTCTTCTACTGTATTTATTTCCCCCATTCTTGTCAATTGTTCTCTTATGCTCTCCCTGAAACGCTGTACAACCTCTGGTTTAGAATATCGAGGTCCCATCTCCTTAAATTGCTACCTTTTTGCAGTTTCTTCGGTTTTAATCTACAGTTGATAACCAATAGATTGTGGTCATAGTCCACATCTGCCCTTGGAAAAGTCTTGCAATTTAAAACCTGGTTCCTGAATCTCTGTCTCACCATTATATAATCTACCTCAAACCTGTCAGCATCTCCTGGTTTCTTCCATGTGTACAACCTTCTTTTATGATTTTTGAACCAAGTGTTAGCTATGATTAAGTTATGCTGTGTGCAAAATTCTACCAGGCGGCTTCCTCTTTCATTTCTTTCCCCCAATCCATATTCACCTACTACGTTTCCTTCTCTCTCCTTTCCTGCTATCCAATTCCAGTCACCGATAACTATTAAATTTTCGTCTCCCTTCACTATCTGAATAATTTCTTTTATCTCATCGTACATTTCATCAATCTCTTCGTCATCTGCGGAGCTAGTTGGCATATAAATTTGTACTACTATAGTAGGCGTGGACTTCATATCTATCTTGGCCACAATAATGCGTTCACTATGCTGTTTGTAGTATCTTACCCGCAATCCTATTTTACTATTCATTATTAAACCTACTCCTGAATTACCGCTATTTGATTTTTTATTTACAACCCTGTATTCACCTGACCAGAAGTCTTGTTGCTCCTGCCACCGAACTTCGCTAGTTCCCACTATTTCTAACTTTAACCTATCCATTTCCCTTTTTAAATTTTCTAACCTACCTGCCCGATTAAGGGATCTGACATTCCACGCTCCGATCCGTAGAACGCCAGCTTTCTTTCTCCTGGTATCAACGTCCTCCTGAGTCGCCCCCGCACGGAGATCCGAATGGGGGTCTATTTTACCTCCGGAATATTTTACCCAAGAGGACGCCATCATCATTTAACGATACAGTAAAGCTGCATGCCCTCGGGAAAAATTACGGCTGTAGTTTCCCCTTGCTTTCAGCCGTTCGCAGTATCAGCACAGCAAGGCCGTTTTGGTTTGTGTTACATGGCCAGATCAGTCAATCATCCAGACTGTTGTTCCTGAAATTACTGAAAAGGCTGCTGCCCCTCTTCAGGAACCACACGTTTGTCTGGCCTCTCAACAGATACCCCTCCGTTGTGGTGGTACCTACGGTACGGCTATGTGTATCGCTGAGGCACGCAAACCTCCCCACCAGCTGCAAGGTCCTTGGTTCATTGGGGGGGGGGGGAACAAAGTACATATAAAACTTAATTCTATACTGTAATGTGACATAAAATGTGAAATCAGAAAGTGTCAGTAACGTCAGGATTAAAAGTTATGATCTGCAAGTTATATAACATAGTTGAATAATTTTTAAGTGCTTTGTGTTTGAATGGAGTGTGATAAAAGTTAGTTAAATGACCATTTTTGTTCTTAACTTTAATGTAAACTACTTTTTAAATGTAATATGTAACATTAGTGTATTTTACATTGTGTATTTAAATCCTCAAGTCACATACATTTGCCTACTCTTCCTTCTATATTATCTGAAGTCTTTCAGTTCTACTTTTCTTTTTCAGGAATTGATCTGGCTATGTTCATTCAACAGAAAAGTGTTTTGTAGGCACAGGAAATACGACATGAAGAAATCAAAACGTGGATGTACAAATCATCCCGATTCATTTTGGCCGAGCGGTTCTAGGCGCTAAGGTCTGGAACCGCGCGACCGCTACGGTCGCATGTTCGAGTCCTGCCTCGGGCATGGATGTGTGTGATGTCCTTAGGTTAGTTAGGTTTAAGTAGTTCTAAGTTCTAGGCGACTGATGACCTCAGAGGTTAAGTCGCATAGTGCTCAGAGCCATTTAGTGACGAACATGGAAAAAGGTTTCATCAGGACATTTTGCGAATGGGAAGCCACAATAAAGGTAGATGGTACCCTTCAATGTTAAGTGACTACTGTTGGTTTTTAAAGCGTGAAGGATGTATATATATATATCTCGCACGGAAGGAAGTTGTCATCAAAAAGACTCAACCGTCCACCATCAACATCATCATCGAGCGAATGAATGTTGCAATTTTTCTTGTATAAATGTACATTTGGCCCAGGACACTAGAGTAAGACAGTTTTATGTCATTAAGTATGGTATATATTGTCTAAATTTAGTGTATACCACCTAGTCTCTGTTTGTAGGTATGGTATTTAAAAATCTCCGTAACAAAAAAAATTGGAGTGTGATGGCGAAAATGTAACTGCATTTTCAGATTAAGCAAGTCCAAATTAGTGACGCGATGTCTAGCCGCGTGGTCTAGGGCGCCTTGTCACGGTCCTCGCGACTGTCCGAGTCTTCCCTCGGGCAAGGCTGTGTGTGTTTGTCCCTAGCGTAAATTAGTTTTAAGAAAGATTAAGTAGTGAGTAAATCTAGGGACAAGTGACCTCAGCAGTTTGGTCCCATAGTCCTTACCGCAAATTTCAAAAACTTTTTTACAAATTAGTTAGATCCACCATGTTTTATCTGTGTACCTGAAAAAAAGTTTTTTGTTCTTTTATAATGTAATTTGCAGTTCATATCGACTGTTAAACTGTTGGAGAAATGTAATTGTTACGCATGAGACTTGCAGAAGAAAGGAAATCAGGGCATTGTATGATATTGCATTACAGACGAATTCCATTGTTTCTGACATTAATTTGACTACAGCAAACATTTTATAACAATTCCTGCAGCACAGTTCTTATGCAATGTCACAAATTTCCAGCCAACCGGTTGCAAATAGAATTTAAAATTCTTTAACAAGTTTTCAACGCCAACTAGGGGCGCCTTCTTCAGAAGAAACGATTACCTTACCTAACAGTATCACAGGAAGGTACATTAATATCAGGTAGGCATTAGAACAAACACTTAATTTTTACAAATTAAATTACTTTAAAATACTCACATGTAGTTAAAAGGAAATTTGAGCGGCATCGCTCTAGTCAAAACATGAAAACCACAATTAAAACATGTTCCACCTGAGTACACAACAGGTATAGTCAAAATTTTAAAACAACATATATATCTGCCACTAAGGGTACCAGAGTTCTCCGACACCGCTGCTTCTCTCCATGGTGTGTCGTTGCCACAGCATTTTGTCGCGACCGTAATTCATCATCGAACGACGTAAAACAGGTTTAGTGTAGACGGTCTAGTACCGGACTGTTGAAGGTTGTGCTGGAAGGCGCTGCACACAGTTGTTCCACGTCGGCTCTATGACCTGCCTGTGTTCGAGATCCTTGTGTTGGGCGAAATTCAGCTGCCACGAGTCTCGACCGAGCCATACCTCCTGCCGTTGGAGGGAAACCGTGCAGATGTAGGCGATATGGTAGGAGAAGTCTGTAAGCCACCACTCAGCATCAAGCGAGGCACTTACGAGTCCATGGGAAATAGAGACAATCAAGACGAATCGCTGAATGGCTGGTGACATATGTATATTCAACTCGATCATCATATACGCGGTGTCAAGTGTCGATGAGGTTCAGTTCCTGCACTAGCCGCTTCCGTTCCTGGCATGTGGTAAAATGGGGATGTCTATCCTGCTGGAAAAATACACAGCTGAAGTCACCGCCAAGAATAAGATGGTCGTAACAGCTCGCAAACAATGGATGACCTCTTCTGAATAGAACATTGATGATTCAGGCACCATGAAAGGTCACAGCAAGACCACTACCCGATGGTATGTGAGCACTTCGTCTACTTCAGTGCCTTCCTTTAAAAGTATAGCCGTTCAACTACCACGGTCAGCACACGGCGTGAGATAAAAGAAGTCTCTAGGCCAACTTCCTGCAAGAGGGCAACACCGAAGTCCGACGTTCTCTACATTTCGCGGAGAAATTGTAGTCTGACAAGGGTATCAATGGTGTTGACTTGGATTGTGCTAATCCTGTAAACTTGTTGCGGAATTGTGACTACTGGGATCCTCACCGAGGCAGGAAGAGTGGCAGCGAACATTAGTGTCATCCCAGCAGGTAGCACATCCCCATCCCATACCCCTGTTGATCAACAGACGTAGGTTGGAGCAGCAGCATTCACAGTTGCCACAACGACGGGTGTTTCGTCTTCTACATCAGTCAGACCAGGCGGAATTGCGTCGATGGTGTGCGTCCAATGGAGTGTCTGTCGACTCGAGAGGCGTTGTTAGTCTGCAGTGGAAAGGTGTTGCTGGCTGAGCTGCAGTTGAACGTCCAGAGGCCCAGCGCATGGTGTGGGCGATGATGATTTTGACGCCGACAGGGAGCTATCTGATACCTCGAACACTGTATCGCTCATCGGGATATGATCTTGATAGGTCTGAGCCTCATCGTCTTGAGATTGCGCCCTTCAGCTGCCAGACTCGAAAATCCGCCGTTTCCGACCGGTATGGGGGGCGGTGAGGGTAGGTGTGATAGGGCAGGATATCTCCAATTTATCACCCTAATAGTAGCTTCACTGGTGTGGTGCCAGGCGTCAAGCAGCGATCTGTCCTAGTTGGAAGAAACACTTTATTTCAAAACACCCTTCAGCATCGAAGACAGTATTGTGAGAAGGCCAGTGCAATCCGTGACTTCGGCTGTCCTCGACCACTGAAGTGAGCTGGTGTCGGCAGCGGTCCGACAGGTTGACAGCACGTGATTCTCCCTTCAGATGATGTGGCAGTAGCCGGCAAAGTGACGCCATCAGCACGACAGCTGTAGCGCTGTAACGGAGTGGAGTTGTGCCATCGCACGGCGCAAGGCGCCCGTACCAGCTGGAATGGCGCTGTCGTGCAGCACGAGGTGTACCGGACCAGGCAGGATCACATTGCGGCCCCTAGAATGAATGATGGCGGTGGAGTGTGCACGTACAGGGCGATGGAAAACAGCGACCGTGTGTGCCAGCACGGGGGATGAACTACGGCGGTGTTTTCCCACTCGAGCGATTACGTCTGGGCAACTAGAGTGCCCAGACTCAGAACCGGCACAGCAGAAAGGCGGTTAGCAGCAGATGGTAGTCTGCCCGGGTGGCCGGCAGGTAGGATGGCGCTGAGTCGACAGGGTCCAGACTTCGGCCTGCAGTTGGTGAAGACAGCGTCCGGTGGCAGCTCGCTGACTCATCTCAGCTCGGAGACTGAGCGGGCCTTCTCTCGTGATTATTGACTCTCGATGAGCGAGACTGAGTCTAAATTTGGCAGTATGTACGGAAACCTAGTGTGATACTGGTTTTTAAACGGTAGCGATTTCGTCCACCAAGGTCAAGGAGCTAGGCCCAACCGATGAGCAACCATTACTTCATTTCTCCAGTGTTCCTGTCTATCAGCACAGTCCATTAGGTACTATAATGGTGTCGCAACTTCTCCTTTCAGAAGAACTGGTCGGCAACTTATGCAGTGTCAGCCTACTGAATATATGTTCTGCAACTAGGCACTTCGGTGTCTTGTGACCCTCCTTCTGACATCCTTTTCTGGGCAGGTCCATTTCGACAGGTGGAACTATGGCGCAACAAATTTTCTCTCCTCTTTAGAAGTTTCGGTTCACTGGATCGTCATATGTTGACATTTCTGGAAATATGCTTCACAAAATATTTCACAATTCGACATACAGAGGTTGGACAAAAGTATGGATGCACCAGAAACGCAAGACGTTACCACGCCTTATATGGTGTAGGAGCGGTCTTCTTTCCGCACCGGAGTTGAAGAAGATTATTCGGGAGTTCGAATTAACCGGCGATTTGGACACTGCGTCTGGAAGAGGCCAACGGCCAGTTGCGCCACAAAATTGTGAAAAGTTGCTGTTGCCATGGCTGAAAATGCTGGATGCAGTACGCGAAGTGTTTAACGACAGCCGAACATTCCGTTGTCCGCCGCTGTTTTGAGCAGCAGTAGAGCATTATCTGGCGCGGTTCCTGGCTGTCGTGGGTGCAGATATCAGCCAAACTGAACAACGACTGTAACGTGGAACGTAACACACTGTGCGTAATTAACGAACTCTAAGTGAATGTGTTCCTTTCAATGGTTTGTTTGTTATTTTTCTTCCGCGTTTCCTTGCAAAAGTTATGCAAAGTTTCATTGTCCTATGAGCATCCGTTTTACATGGGGGCCTCTCAGGAAGCAAATGTGTAATTATAACCACCAAGTATTAATGAACTTAGCGCTGAGGATTAAGTACTGTTTAACTGAAGCTTCTTTTTAAGTACAGTAAAGAAGTCCTCAAATGGTTCCAGTTTTTAATGCAGAGCCTTGGACAACACCTTGTACAGTGCGCTTATTAATGAGATGCGTCTTGTGTACCTCAATTTTTACGGACTGATGCTATGATCACTTCCTTCCACTCAGATGACATTCTTTCTTTGTCGCAAGTATTTAATAAACGTATAGTGTTATAACCTTACAACTAATAGCATAGGATTTATTCTTCCATCTTCATTCACATGATTTCAAAGAGTACTGACTTACTGGCTAGTCAACAAGTCTGCATTGGTGGAGTTATGTCCCATATACTGGCAAATTTCAGATAATCTGGATAGAAAGACGAAATCTCACAACTGCAGACCTGCACTTTTTAGTACCAACAGTAAATAAAAATGTTTATTAAATGGCACAGAGCGGTGTACAAGAAACCTCATGCAAACACTGTGGCGAATTATCTATTGGCCAGTCAGGCATTGCCGTGGCAGTTATGTTATCTGAACATGAGGCAAGCTGGAGATTAAGAAAGGAAGATTCCATATCCTCCAGTGAGATGGTAAAAGAAAAAGACCCGTATGATGTACAGCGTGAAGTTTTACATTTTGTAAATAAAAGCAGAGAGATAACCCTGCTGAAAACACTAGAAATCAACAAACGTATGACACAGAATTTCAGATTAGTAATTAATAATCACACAAATTTTCATGTCTCCTCTCTTTGAAATTAACTTATAGTTATGAATAACAGTTTTAAACTGTAAATTCAGATATTTTCATCAGCTGTTGTACGTAACTCTAAAAAAATTTATTTTCATTTTTAGTTAATGTAATTATTTCTGTATTATAAAAAGGTATAATACTTCCACATGCAAACACTCTACATCCCATAATTTTTCTATCTTACGTGCAAATTACATATGTGTACGTCGCACGTCATTGTATGTGTGTTTGCGACATTCAGTTATTACCTGAGGACAGCCTAACAAGTCGCTAACCGGTTCGTGACCAAATTAATACAATTTTCCAGGGCGGCAGGAAGTATTTATTATCTAAAATTGTAATCATGCTCCGCCAGGCACCAATGGAAAATACAGTTCTATTTTTGTTGTCTGGTGAGTAAAACATCAACTACTCTCATACAAGTTTTTTATTCATCTTAGTTCGTTACAGGAGTGTAGAATATGAAGAAGAAACAGAAATTGATGATGGGCCTGTGATGGGCTGTTGGTGACTTCGCTGATGAAGCAGACACGCTCGCCAGCCGGCGGCCCCCTACTCGCGGCAGTGGCAGACGCCCTCGTCGCAGTGGCCGCCCTTGTAGCCTCTGTTCATCGCGATGCAGTGGACGGCGCACGCCGTGTCCGCCACGCCGAAGGCGCTCAGCGCGTCACACGTGAAGCGCACGTGGCGGTCGCCGTGGTGCTCCTCCTCCACTGGTTCTGGAAAGCACAATCCAGTGAGTAATAACACGTAACTAAGACACTGTTAATAACAACAAACAGCCACTCTGAAACTAGTGTCAGAAATGTGAGGATATTTGTAAAATATGGACTATTTGATCCAAATTTATAGACTACTCTTCCACCCTAGATTTTATTCTTGAAGTTGAAATCTTCTTTCTGCAGTACTAGCAATATACGAGTGAATACAAATGTTTGTCTTTTCTTGTTCTTATTTCAAATATGACGATGCTTTTATGGATATCACTGTGAATAAGAAATGGAGTGATCGCATACGTTCAGTCACAGGTAAAGCGAGTGGATGATTGCAGTTCGTTGCTGTGATGCCAGGAAAAAGCTTTCTGCAAACGAAGGAGATTTCTCACAGACCACCAATACGATCTCTCCTAGAACATTGATCAAGTGTGTGGGACCTGTACTAGGTGAGACGAACACTGGATGTAGAAAGTCTACGAAGATGGACAATATGAATGTTCACTGGTTTTTTTACCTGTGGGAAAGTGTCGCAGTGATGCTGAATCCTTGACCTGGTAGACACTTGGCGACAGATACCATCGCGAGAAAACACGCTTACAGTGTTTCATTTTACAACCATTCAATGTTACAAAGTATCTAAGTTTTAGACTTTTTCAAATATCTTCCAACACAATCGACGTTTCGACTCCTCTCCCCGTATCTTCTTCAGGAGTCCACTTTTAGCTTAACTCTGTCAGAGGCTAGTGTCGCTTTCAATTACAAAGGAGTTACCCCACACTTGTTTCACATAGGTGGAGTTACTGAGTAAAATTTTTAGGGCTACTGTTGGTGGGCTAGCTTGATTGGATACGTAACGATAACAGGCTGAGAAGGAGAGGGGGAAGAATTATCAAAATATTAATGTCGTTCGGCAGGTAGCTTCGCGGTCATTTTTTGTATCCCACGTACGCCGTGACTGCGTATTGCCTTCCTTGAAGGCAGGCAGGCACTAAGTTGGAAGCCTGTAGTTGTCTTCCCTTTGAAACTCCTTCCTCCTTCCAAACACGCTTACAAAGGAATACTTCACAATAACACACAATAACGGAATGTTGTTTTATCAAAGTTGGATATTCTTGAATTCTGTTGCTGATATTCAATTAGAGAGTGATGAGGGTGACGACAACCAGCCACAAATATTTTTAAAAAGGTTTATTTCATTGCCACGGAAAGTTTAGGACCATTTTGTTTCGACAGATGACTACATTTGAACAAGTCTAGCCATCTGAACCTCTTTTGCCAATGAAACAAACCGTTTCTAACAGTGTTTGTGACTAGTTTCAACCTCCGCAAATAATTATGAATTTAAAAGGTAGTGCAAGGTAATCTCGAACATACACTGTCATTAGTTTTGTTACTTGTTGAATATATACGTAAATGTAGATGAAGAAAGAACTAGTACTAAATCGTGAATCGCAAAACCAGGAGTCGGATACGACGCTCCGAATAGATGGCTTGTGTCACCTGCGGAAGAAGAGGCCATGCTGGCAACAGCAAGCAGAGTGAACAGGAAGGCGAGCGTCGATGTCTTCATGGTGCTGTCCTCTCAGAGATGATGTGTGTCTCAGCGGCGTACCTGGACCATGCTTCTCTTCAGCAGGCGACGGTATATATAGCAGCTGCAGGTGGGTTCGGTGCTTCCCAGTCCCCTCAGACAGTGCAAACGAAATACAATTAGCAGTGTTCGGTGCTCCACTGTCACTTCCTTGTAAACTGTACATTGTCTGCCTACAACACAAGCTACGCAACGACGCTTCTAGCGGAACTGCTCGCCATGTGTCATCGTCCTGTTTTCTACAAACAAACCCAGAACCCCATCAACACTTGTAACTGCCATGTTGTAAACTTTTGTCTCTGGAGGGAGGAGAGTATTATTCTAGTGTATTGCGCAGCACGCCATCTGAAAATCCAAGCTTACTTGCTGCGTGTTATTCCACAATTACTTATAGAAGAGTGGAGAGCCAGACGTTTTTCTTTCGAAGCGCTACGCTAAATGAAATTTAGTGGGAATTAAAACTGATTAGCGAGATCGAGAGTCTGATCCGCCTTTCGCGAGCCATGCTTTTACTTGATAATCTATCTTGGAACTATTCACGAGTTCGAGAATAAATTCTCTTTCAGCAATGCAGTGTGCGCTGATCTCAAACTTTACGGCTGATTACAAGTATGTGACCGTCCGTAATTGTACTTGGGACCTTTGCCTTTCGCGCTCAAGCTCTCTGCCAATTGAGCTATCCAAGGACGACTCACGACATACCTTCAGACCTACGATTCCAACAGCACCTCTTCTTCTACATCCTCCTGCATACCTTGCAGCACTAGTACTACTGGAAGAATGAGTGTTGCGGATCGCCTGTTATAAATTAAGAAACGACGGAGCTGATCCCCCTTGGTACACAAAACGGGTCAGAAGACTGTTGCAGAAGAAAGTGAAACTAAAACGAAAGAAAAGCCCCCAAGACTAGCGGTAACCAAAAGCTCGAAACTTAGCGCGGTCTTCAATGCGATATGCTTAAAATACGTTACAACGACGAAACTTTGTCTTGAAGCAAGGCAGGAAATCCAAAGACATTCTCGCCGTATGTAATTTACGCTAACGGCAAGACACAATCCATGCCTTCTCCGCGTGGTAACAACGGAAGTACTATCGATGACACTGCTACTAAAGCAGATCTACTACACACAGCCTTCCGAGACTTGTTCACCAAAGAAGACGAAGTAAATATTCTAGAATTCGAATCAATAACAGCAGCCAACTTCAGTAACGTAGAAGTAGATGTCCTCGGACTAATGAAGCAGCTTAAATCACTTAATAAAAGCAAGTCTTCCGGTCCGGTTCCGTGTACCAATAAGATCCCTTTCGGATTATGTTGATGCAATATCTCAATACTTAACAATCACACACCGACGCTCGCTCCAGGAAAGATCCATACCCAGACTGGAAAGTTGCACAGGTCACACCAATATGCAAGAAAGGTAATAGACGTAATCCACTAAATTACAGGCTCATATCATTAACGTCAGCATGCAGCAGGGTTCTGGAACATATACTGTGTTCGAACATTGTGAATTAACTTGAGGTGTCAACACGGATTTAGAAAACATAGTTCTTGTGAAACACAAGTAGCTACATACTGTGCTAAGTGCTTTTGACAAGCGATTTCAAATTGATTCCGTATTTCTGGACTTCTAGAAGGCATCTGACTTTGCACCTCACAAGCGGCTTGTAATAAAATATCGTGTTTATAGCAAATTGTCTGAGTTAAGAGACTGAATCCGTGATTTCTTGTCGGAGACATCGCAGTTCGTAGTTACTAACTAAAGCCATTGAGTAAAACAGAATTGATGTCTGGCGTTCCCAAAGGTAGTGGTATAGGCCCTCTGTTGTTCCTTCTCTACGAAAATGATTTAGGAGACAATCTGAGGAACCATTTTATGGTGTTTGCGGACGACGCTGTCGTTTATGGTCTAGTAAAGTCATCAGAAGATCAAAACAATTTGAAAAACGATGTAGAAAAGTTATCTGAACGATACTAAAATCGGATGTTCACCCTACATAATTGAAAGTGTGAGGTCATCCACGTGAGCACTTGAAAAAATCTGTTAAACTTCGGTTACATGGTAAATCAATCAAACGAAAGGCCGTAAATTCAACTAAATACTTGGAATTACAGTTACGAACAGCTTTAATTGGAAGAACACATAGAAAATGCTGCGGGGAAGGCGAACCAAAGACTGCGATTAATTGGCAGAACACTTAGAAGACGCAGCAGATCCACTGGAGAGACTGCCTACGCTACGCTTCTCTTACCTTTTTCTGGAGTACTGCTGCGCAGTGTGGGTATCCTATCAAATAAGGTTCACGGAATACACCGAGATACGTCAAAGAAGAGCAGAACATCTTTTATTATCAAGAATTATGGGAGAGAATTAAATGATACAGGATCTCTGGTGGTCATCGTTAAAATAGAGTCGTCTTTGATTGCAGCGGAACTTCTCACAATATTTCAGTCACCAATTTTCTCCTCCAGCTGCAAAAATATTTTGTTGACATCGACCTACATGCTAATCACAATAAAATAATGGAAATCAGAGCTCGCACGGAAAGATATTGGTCTTCTGTATTCCGCGCGCTGTTCGATGGTAGAGTAATAGACAATTATTGTAGAACTGATTCTATGGGCCCTCTGCAAGGTACTTGAGTGTGACATGCAGAGCGTGATACTTCTTTTTCTAAATGTGTGTATCTGTACTTAAATTGCTAAATTACTGAGAAAATGGAACGTTATTTGATTCTGAAACAGCTGAGTAATACTAAACGTACTGAGACTACTTTCTCTTTACTTTTTCTTATCATGTCAACACTGACCCACAGAATTCTAGCGTAACGCAATCTGACTGCTCAAAAAAAATTATAACCTGACTTCAAGTAATTAATACAAAAGAATGACCCTGAATAAGAAGCAGTCCTGATAATAACCTACACAATTAACTAATTACCTCACAAAAATCTTCATTACGCGAACTACATCAATACAGCGAGAGTCAATACTGCCAGCTAAATAAAAGTTTCTAACTACTAAAGCCACTAAATACTATTAGGCGTGTGGTTAGCAAAGGAGGGATTTTGTTGCAAACCAAATTACGTATTTTTTACCTTAATAATGTGACATCCTGTTCAAACACGAATATAAATCTTCATTGACATCCAGTACAAAGATATATAGTAACGAATTATTTTAAATCACCAAGTCGAATATTTCTAGATCTTTAGCCTACGCTAGCACTTCAGACCTCTACCCTTCATCAATGCTAACTTCTCACATTTAACATCTATCACTGCTGGCTGTTCACCCCTAAGTGCTCAACAGTACTTATATCACTGCTGGCGACAAGCTTCCAACTGCCCTACACTACTGGCGGTTAACTTCGAACAAACAAGTCCGACCAGCCACAGAGTCTCTTACAAAGAAAGCGCAATCAGAAATCCAATGCAAAGCGCTACACAGCGCTGTCAACACAGAAGCAGCCCACTTACAAGTTTCCATGTAGATGTAGATATGGATTTAGAACTTTCCTGTGAAAGACAAAGGTTTCAAGTTCGAATCCCGGTCCGGTACGCATTTTTATTCACACCTTGTTCTCATTAAGTTTTCATAGCTTTAAAATTTCATGCCCGCTGTTTTTCACCCTGTTCTACGTTGGTACTGATTCAAGAAAGGATATCATATGGAAGTGGCAGCATCAAGAATGAATTTTCCATTCTGCTGCGGAGTGTGCTCAATTTCTCCTCAATGTCCTTCCTTTGAGGCGTGCTAATACAGCAGAGTATGCGGGAGATTTCTGTGAAGTTTGGGAGGTGGGGGAGAACTGAATCTTTGAGGGTCGGTCACTAACCAAGCCTGGACAGCTGAGTCGGTAAGAGTACTGCCCACGAAAGGATCCTGGGTGCGACTCTAGGACGACAAACCCGTTATAAATTACCGAGAATATTCTAACAAGCGCCAATTCAGCTGTAGAGAGTAAAACCTATGCCGAACAACCACCGCTGTTTTAGAAGGTAATAAATGTTTAACTTAAGAGAAACACAGACATCAGCGAAAATTCAGGGTGGAAATAAATTCAATGGCGACTAGTGAAAGTTTGTGCCGGACCGTGACTTGTACTTGGATTTCCATCTTTACCCAAGCGGTCGCTTTAACCGCCTTTTCTTTCTTTTTTTGTGACTTCCACTTGTTTTGCAGTATGTACGTTTTTACTGCAGACTTTAATTTTAATTTTACAGAAGTGAATGTAATGGGGAAAGCGTATAATCGATTCGTACATTATGTACGATCATTACAAATTGAACAAACAAAAAGGTCAAATAGAACGATACACAGGTGTAAAATAATGATTCACAGTTACCATCTACAACAAACAAAACATGAATGGAATTAAAAACGCTCTCCTGGTGAAACAAACAAATTGGAATCCGTGCGCCGCCAATTTGTGACTAGAGGCACTCAGAATCCCAAGTTAATCACGCATGTTCCGGGCACATCTTCTACAAGAATATTCCATTTTTCTGGTCCACTATTTCGACTCCTGGTATTACAAACTCATACCAAAATCACCTTCTCATACCCGGGACACCGCAGCTGCAACGGGGTCCAAGAAGGCACTACCAACGGGCGTCACACGAGAGGAAGGGACCGGTTCATCGATAAGGCTTACCGTTAATCCGGTTGACTAGCGGGACCACGGTTTAAGCATTACTTACATAAAGGGGTATTTGCTCTCTCAGGGACGTTAACAAGACCGAGGCGACCGTGTCGAGGAGAAAGAGTTAGGGTGCCATAGCAAACGTTGATGATAACACCCGTAGTTACAAATTAGCCAGACACCGCTTGCAGTCTGTGTTCTATTGCCTTTAGCATCGTTAAAAGATGTGGTAGTCGCGGAGCCAGATGCATGTTAACAAAATCGACCGGTTGTGTCATGATTAATGTTCGCTGAAGGTACCTACGAATGTTCGTGCAGATCACTGAAAGGAGGCGTTTATAGTTAAGTGAGGCAGTTAGCTGTATGTCGTATGTGAAAGTGATCCACAAACATCTGATGTTGTCCAATAATGACAATGTGCTCATACTATCTGCTGGAAGACTTCTGCCACCGAACATAGCAACAGACTTCGTCAGATTCACGGCGCTTCCCACAGCAGTTCCGTGTTGATTGATCCATTCCAGTGCTTCTCACAGTTCATCCCCAGATTGAACCAAGAACACCAGGTCATGTGCGTAAGCACGACGGATGAAAGCATGCTCGCCACACGGCTATCTACCAGCACTCGTGACGTGGCATCTTGGAGGAGTCCCAAGAGGATGTGTATAAACGTGTGGATGGAGGCTATCCTTCACAGCACTATCTACAGGAAGTCAAAACTCACTCTATGAAAAGAGTGTTCGATGTCCATAGTCACCAAGGCACCGCAAATGATGCAGGCTCCTGCCGGGGCTATGATGTCAAGAGAATCGTTGTGGGCAGTCTGAAAGTTACTGTCACCATCAAAGCACGTTTGATCAATAGAGATGACTTGAGGGGTGACGCGCCGAAGTCAGGCGGCAACAATCTGGGAAAAATCTTGAAGTTACAATTTAATATGGTCAACGGCCGAAAATGTCCAACTCCCCGACCCCTGAACGGGTTGGGGACCGGTATAAGCAGGCCTTCTACGAAATCAGGTAGGAGAGGAAGGTCAGGCTTTATCAGTTCTTGATACATCCCTGTCTAGGGTGAAGCCATAATGTCGTGGAATGCGCGGTAAAACTCCTGCGGAAAGCCCTGAGTATCGAAACTTTATTAGCACCCTTATGAAGGGCATCAGCGACATCATCAACCGCAATCGTTGCTGTGAGAATCTCCGTCAAGGGTTTCTGTCAATGTTTGGAGGACATCACTCATTACTGTGGTGTCCTGGTCCTCAGTCACATAGAACACTTCGTAGTGCTCCACAAAGGCACCTGCGATACCATTCTAGTACGTCAGCCGGCGACCATCTAATCTATCAAGTCGAGGACGTGAACCAGCGTTCTCCGACATCACTGCTTCTCTCCATGGTATGTCGTTGCCACAGTATTTTGTCGCCACCGTAATTCATCATCGAACGACGTAAAGCAGGTTTAGTGCAGTCGACCTACCACCGGACTGTTGAAGGTTTTGCTGGAAGGCGTTGTGCACAGTTGTTCCACGTCGGCTCTATGACCTACCTGCATTACAGATCCTTGAAATGGGCGAAATTCAGCTTCCAGGAGTCTCGACCGAGCCATACGTCCTGCTGTTGGAGGGAAACCGTGCAGATGAAGGTGATATGGTAGGAGAAGTCTGTAAGCCACCACTTAGCGTCAAGCGAGGCGCATACGAGTCCATGGGAAACATAGACACAATCAACACGAATCGCTGAATGGCTGGTGACATACGTATATTTAACTCGATCACTATGCACGCGGTACCAAGTATCGGTGTAGTTCAGTTCCTGCACTAGCAGCTTTCGTTCCTGGCATGTGGTAAAATGGGGATGTCTATCCTGCTGGAAAAATACACAGCTGAAGTCGCCGCCAAGAGTAATATGGTCGTAACAGCTCGCAAACAATGGATAACCTCTTCTGAATAGAACGCTGATGATTCAGACACCATGATAGGTCACAGCAAGACCCCTAACTGATGGTATGTGAGCACGTCGTCAACTTTAGCGACTTCCTTTAAAAGTGCTCTCTTCGACTGACATCCCAAAATGGTATCGCAGGTGCCTTTCTGGACCACTACAAACAGTTCTATGTGGTAGAGGACCAGGACACGACAGTAATGAATGATGTCCTCCAAACATTGACAGAAACCCCTGACGGGGTTGCTGTAGAGATTCTCACAGCGACGATTACGGCTGATGATGTCGCTGATACTCTTCATAAGGGTGCTAACAAAGCTTCAGGTACTGATGGCTTTCCGCTGGAGTTTTACCGCGCATTCCACGTCAAACCCTGACCTAACTCTCCCACCTGATTTCGTAGAAGGCTTGCTTATACCGGTCCCCAAGCCGATCAAGCGTCGGGGAGTTGGACATTTTCGGCCATTGACTATATTGAATTGTAACTCCAAGATTTTTCCGAGATTGTTGCCGCCCGAATGGTTCAAATGGCTCTGAGCACTATGGGACTTAACAGGTCATTAGTCCCTTGTACTTAGAACTACTTAAAGCTAACTAACCTAAGGACATCACAAATATCCATGCCCGAGGCAGGATTCGAACCTGCCACCGAAGCAGCAGCGTGGTTCCGGACTGAAGCGCCCGATCGGCCACAGCGGCTGGCGTTGCCACCCGAGTTCGGCGCTTTCTCCCTCAAGTCATGTCTATTGATCAAACGTGCTTTGATGGTGACAGCAACTTTCAGACTGCCCACAACGATTCTCTTGACATCATAGCCCTGTGCAGCAGCCTGCCTCATTCGCGGTACCTTGGTGACTATGGACGTCGAACACTGTTTCCATAGAGTGAGTTTTGACTTTCTGTAGAAAGTGCTTTGAAGGATAGCCATCATCCACACGTTTATACACATCCTCTTGGGACTCCTCCGAAGTGCGCCGTCGCGAGTGCTGGTTGATAGCCGTGTGGCGGGCATACTTTCATCCGTCGTGCTTACGCAGATGACCTGGTGTTCTTGGTTCAGTCTGGGGAGGAAGTGTAAGAGCAATGAAATGGATCAATCAACACGAAACTGCTGTGGGAAGCCCCGTGAATCTGACGAAGTCTGATGCTATGTTCGGTGGCAGAAGTCTTCCAGCAGATGCTATGGCCACATTGTCATTATTGGACATCAGATGTTTGTGGATCACATTCACAAACGATATACAACTAACCGCCTTACTTAACTATAAACGCCTCTTCGAGTGATCCGCACGAACGTTCGTGGGTGCCTTCAGCGAACATTAAACTTGACACAAAGGGTAGATTTTGTTAACATTCATCTGACTCCGCGACTACCACACTTTGCACAGATTTTAACGATGCAAAAGACAATAGAACATAGACTGCAAGCAGTGTCTGACTACTTTGTAACTACGGGTGTTATCATCAACGTTTGCTATGGCAGCCTAACCCTTTCTCCTCGACACGGTCGCCTCGGTCTTGTTAACGTCCATGTGAGAGCAAATACCCCTTATGTAAGTACAATGATTAAATCGTGGACCCTCTAGCTAACCGGATTAACGGGAAGCCTGATCGATGAATGGCCCCTTCCTCTCGTGTGACGCCCGTTTCAGTAGCACATGTTTCTGCCTCCTTCCCACATATCACGGCCGTACTCATCGAGTACAGTTACGTTGATACCGACGTGGCAGTTAATTCAGAAAATTCTTGCCTTCTTTCTGTGTATCGCTCCCCGTCCACTGGACCAAAGTCTCTTCTGTTCCCAGATGCGACTTATTTCCCACGTACGAAGACCAACCAATACGGTGAACTGAATAAAAGGCCTATCGATATCTTACTTGTTTTGTGAAGGAGATATAATGTTCTCGATATTTACACATTCCCTCAAGATCGCTTTACCTTTCTCATGCACAAACCAAGCTATCGTCAATATTATGCTCACTTTTTGGTAGTGCCTTCTTGGACTCCGTTGCAGCTGCGGTGTCCCGGGTATGAGAAGGTGATTTTGGTGTGAGTTTGTAATACCAGGAGTCGAACTAGTGGACCAGAAAAATGGAATATTCTTGTAGAAGATGTGCCCGGGACATGCGTGATTAACTTGGGATTCTGAGTGCCTCTAGTCACAAGTTGTCGGCGCACGGACTCCAATTTGTTTGTTTCACCAGTAGAGCGTTTTTAATTCCATTTATGTTTTGTTTGCTGTAGATGGTAATTGCGCATCATTATTTTACACCTGTGTAACGTTCTATTTGATCTTATTGTTTGTTCATTTGTGAATGATCGTACATAATGTACGAATCGGTTGTACGCTTTCCCCATTACATTCACTTTTGTAAAATTAAAATTAAAGTCTGCAGTAAAAACGTACGTACACCAAAAAGAGTTCAAGTCGCAAAAAAGAAAGAGAAGGCGGTTAAAGCGACCGCTTGCGTACAGATGGAAATCCAAGTTCAAGTCACGGTCCGGCACAAACTTTCACTTGTCGCCACTGAATTTATTTCCACCCTGAATTTCCGCTGATGTCTGTGTTTCTCTTAAGTTAAACATTTATTACTTTCTAAAACAGCGGTGGTTGTTCAGCATAAGTTTTACTCTCTACAGCTGAATTTGCGCTTGTTAGAATATTCTCGGTAATTTATAACGGGTTTCTCGTCGTAGAGTCGCACCCGGGATCTCCCATTTCGTGGGCAGTACTCTTACCAACTCAGCTGTCCAGGCAGGGTTAGTGACCGACCCTCAAAGATTCAGTTCTGCCAAAACTCTTCCCCACCTCCCAAACTTCACAGAAGTCTTCCGCATACTCTGCTGTATTAGCACACCTAAAAGGAAGGACATTGAGGAGAAATGGAGCACACTCCTCAGCAGAATGGAAAATTCATTCTTGATGCAGCCACTTCCATACGATATCCTTTCTTGAATCACTACTAATATAGAACAAAATGAAAAACAGAGGGTACGAAATTTTAAAAGTATGAAAATGGACTCAGTGAGACTAAGGTGTGAATAAAAAATGCGTACCGGACCGGGATTCGAACTTGAGACCTTTATCTTTCACAGGAAAGTGCTATACCGACTTAGCTATTGAAGCATCCACCTATACAGCAATATCTACATCTACATGGAAACTTTTATGCGGGCTGCTTCTGTGTTGGCAGTGCTATGTAGCGCTTTGCATTGGATTTCTCATTGCGCTTTCTTTGTAAGAGACTCTGTGGCTTGTCGGACTCGTTTGTTCGAAGTTAATCGCTTGTAGTGTTGGGCAGTTGGAAGTTAGTCGCCATCAGTGATGGAAGTACTGTTGAGCAGTTAGGGGTGAACAGCAAGCAGTGATGGATGTTAGATGTGAGAAGTTAGGATTGATGGAGGGTAGTGGTCTGAAGTGTTAGAGTAGGCTAAAGATCTGGAAGTATTCGACATGGTGATTGAAAATAATTCGTTACTATATATCTTTGTACTGGATGTCAATGAAGATTTATATTCGTGTTTGAACAGGATGTCACATTATTAAGGTAAAAAATACGTAATTTGGTTTGCAACAAAATCCTTCCTTTGCTAACCACATGCCTAATAGTATTTAGTGGCTTTAGTAGTTAGAAACTTTTATTTAGCTGGCAGTATTGACTCTCGCTGTATTCCTGTAGTTCGCGTAATGAAGATTTTTATGAGGTAAGTGCTTAATGAAATGTATAGGTTATTGTCAGGACTGCTTCTTATTCAGGGTCATTCTTTTGTATTAATTATTTGAAGCCAGGTTATAATTTTTTTTGAGCAGTCAGATTGCGTTACGCTAGAATATTGTGGGTCAGTGTTGCTGGTGCACTGGGTTTGTTCGCAGAAAACAGGACCATGACACGTGGCGAGCAGTTCCGCTAGAAGCGTCGTTGCGTAGCATCGGTTGTAGGCAGACGGTGTACACTTTACAAGGAGGTGACACTGGAGCAACGAACAGTGCTAACTGCATTTAGTTTGCACTGTCTGAGGGGACTGGGAAGCACCGAACCCACCTGCAGCCGCCATATATACCGTCGCCTGGTGAAGAGAAGCATGGTCCAGGTACGCCGCTGAGACAAACATCATCTCTGAGAGGACAGCACCATGAAGACATCGACGCTCGCCTTCCTGTTCACTCTGCTTGCTGTTGCCAGCATGGCCTCTTCTTCCGCAGGTGAGACAAGCTTCATACTTCATCTATTCGGAGCGTTGTATCCGACTCCTGGTGTTGCGATTCACGAGTTAGTACTAGTTCTTTCTTCATCTACATTTACATATATATTCCACAAGTAACAAAACTAATGACAGTGTATGTTCTAGATTACCTTGCACTACCTTTTAAATTCATAATTATTTGCGGCGGTTGAAACTAGTCACAAACACTGTTAGAAACGGCTTGTTTCATTGGCAAAAGAGGTTCAGATGGCTAGACTTGTTCAAATGTAGTCATCTGTCGAAACATAATGGTCCGAAACTTTCCGTGGCAATGAGATAAACCTTTTTAAAAATATTTGTGGCTGGTTGTGGTCACCCTCATCACTCTCTAATTGAATATCAGCAACATAATTCAACAATGTATGACTTCGATAAAACAATATTCCGTTCTTGTGTGTTATCATGAAGTATTCATTTGTAAGCGTGTTCGAAAGATGGAAGGTGTTTCAGAGAGAAGACGACTATAGGCTTCCACCTTAGTGCCTTCCTGCCTTCAAGGAAGTCAGTACGCAGTCACGGCGTACGTGGGATACAAAAAATGACCGCGAAGCTACCTGCGGAACGACATTAATATTTTGATAATCCTTCCCCCTCTCCTTCTCTGCCTGTTATCGTTACGTATCCAGTCAAGCTAGCCCACCAACAGTAGCCCTAAAAATTTTACTCAATTACTCTACCTATGTGAAACAAGTCTGGAATAACTCTTTTATAAGTGAAAGCGATACTTCTCTCTGACAGAGTTAAGCTAACAGGTGACTCCTGATGAACACGCAAGGAGGGGAGGCGAAACGTCGATTGTGTTGAAAGATATTTGAAGAGGCCTAAAAACTTAGATACGTTGTAACATTGAAGAGCTGTACATTGAAACGCTGTAGGCGTGTTTTCTTGCAATGGTATCTGTCGCCAAGTGTCTGTCAATTCAGGGATTCAGCATCTCTCTGACACTTTCCTACAGGTCAAACAAACCAGTAACCATTCATGCTTTCCATATTCGTAGACTTCCTACATCCGCTATTCGTCCACCTAGTACAGGCTCCACACGCTTGATCAATATTGTAGGAGAGTTCGTACTGGTGGTCTGTGAGAACTCTCCATCGTTCCCAGAAAGCGTTTTCCTAGTATCATAGCAAAGAAACTGAAATCAGCCACTCGCTTTATTTGCAACTGAACATATGCGATCACACCATTTCTTATTGACAGTAATATCCATAAAAGCATCGTCATACTTCAAATAAAAACAAGAAAAGACAAGCATTTGTATTCACTCGTATACTGCTAGTACTGCAGAAAGAAGATTTCAACTTCAAGAATAAAATCTGGGGTCGAAGCGTAGTCTATAAATTTGGATCAAATAGTCCACATTTTACAAATATCCTTACATTTCTGTCACTAGTTTCACAGTGGCTGTTTGTTGTTATTAACAGTATCTTAGTTACGTGTTATTACTCACTGCATTGTGCTTTCCAGCTCCAGCGGAGGAGGAGCACCACGGCGACCGCCACGTGCGCTTCACGTGTGACGCGCTGAGCGCCTTCGGCGTGGCGGACACGGCGTGCGCCGTCCACTGCATCGCGATGAACAGAGGCTACCGGGGAGGCCACTGCGACGAGGGCGTCTGCCACTGCCGCGAGTAGGGGGGCCCCGGCTGGCAGGCGCGTCTGCTTCATCACTGAAGTCACCAACTGTCTATTAAAGGCCCATCATCAGTTTCTGTTTCTTCTTCATATTCTACACTCCTGTAACGAACTAAGATGAATAAAGAACTTGTATGAGAGTAGTTGATGTTTTACTCACCAGACAACAAAAATAGAACTGATTCTTCCGTTGGAGCGTGGCAGTGCATGATTACAATTTTAGATAGGAAATACTTCCTGCCGCCCTGGAAAATTGTATTAATTTGGTCACGAACCGGTTTGCGACTTGTTAGGCTGTCCTCAGGTAACAATTGAATGTCGCAAACACACATACAATGACGTGCGACGTACACATATGTAATTTGAACGTAAGATAGAAAAATTATGAGATGTAGAGTGTTTGCATGTGGAAGTATTATACCTTTTTATAATACAGAAATACTTACACTAACTAAAAATGAAAATAATTTTTTTAGACATACATACAACAGTTGACGGAAAAAAATTAGAATTTTGATTTAAATGTGTTATTTATGACTAAAATTTAATTTAAAAGAGAGGAGAGATGAAAACTTGTTTGGTTATTTAACACTAAGCCGGGATTCTCTGTCATACGTCTGTTGATTTCCAGTGTTTCTAGCAGGGTCATATCTCTGATTTTCTTTAAACAATGTAAAACTTCACGTTCTACATCATACGAGGGTTTTTCTTTTACCTACGACTGGAGGATGTGGAATCTTTCGTCTTTCTACCGAGATTATCTGAAACTTGCCAGTATACGGGATCTAACTTTAACGGACAGTTATAAAAATATTGTACGTATTTTTATTCTTAAAGACCGATGATTTCAAAGAGTACTGACTTATTGACTAGTCGTAATCAATAAGTCAGTACTCTTTGAAATCATGTAAATGAAGATGGAAGAATAAATTCCATGCTATTAGTTGTAAACTTGTAGCATTGTACTTTTAAATACTTGCGACGAAGAAAGAATGTCATCTGAGTGGAAAGAAGTGATCATAGCATCAGTCCATAAAAGTGGAGGTAAACAAGAGGCATCTCATTAATAAGCGCAGTCTACAAGGTTTTCGCCAAGATTGTCCATAAAAAAACTGGAACCACTTGACGACTTCTTTCTGTATTAAAAAAGAAGCATCAGTTAAACAGTATTCAATCCCCAGCGCTAAGTTCATTAATACTTGGTGGTTATAATTAAACCTTTGCTGCCTGTGAGGGCCCCCATGAAAAACGGGTGCTCGTAGGACAATGAAACTTTGCATAACATTTGTAAGGACACGCGGAGGAGAAATAACAAACAAACCATTGAAAGGAACACATTCGCCTAAAGTTCGTTAACTACGCACAGTGTGTTACGTTCCAGGTTACAGTCGTTGCTCAGTGTGGCGAACATCTGTGCCCACGACAGCCTGGATCCGCGCTGGAGATTGCTCTACTGCTGCTCAAAACAGCGGCGGACAACGGAATTTTCAACTGTCGTTAAACAGTTTGCGCACTGCTTGAAGATCACATACTGCGTCCAGCGTTCTCTGCCATGGCAACAGCAACTTCTTCAAAGCTTGTGAGGCAACTGGCTCTCCCAGACGTCTGTTTCTAAATCGCCAGTTAATTCAAATTCTCGAATAATCTTCAACTCCGGTGCGGAAAGAAGACTGCTCCGAATTCCTTTAATGCGTCGATACTCACGAAGAGCACCAGAAATATTGCTCTTGTTTTCATAAAACAGCGTTACGAGTAAATGCCTGCCACCTTGTCCAGACCCGTATTTTCTGTCTGCACCCGCTTGTCACTCTCGTGCTTTTCTTTCGGCCTTACGTCTCCATACCAGTACCGGCGCGTAAAGGCAAGTCATGACACAGACACTACTTGCAACGAAGATCCTGCGCAGCACTGTCTGAACATCATTCGTGTAAGGCTGTGTACCGATACGGTAAATAATTTCCGTCTACAACGTCTCAAGTAGCGAAAATTAAAACTACCTTGTAGGGTAGTACTCACAGCTCGTGTCGGATGAATCACTGCAAAAAGTATATAAAATAAAAAAAATCCACGGAAAATTTGAAATACCCGCATGGAAATCATAAATGGATGTGCAGTTCTGGACTCGGACTGCTTCAGAAAAGATTCCTCCTGTAGCAAAACCAGTTAACACCAAACGTTACAACAAAGAGTATATTTGTCTCCTCGTAATTCAGCGGTTTCAAAACTTCACACTGCACAAAACTACTGAAAGTAAGGAACTTGCTCTCGTATGTGTTCACTCCATTTGCAGATAATGGGTGTAGCGTACAGACCGTCGAGTGATCGTGGATGAGTATATGCATGGAAGCATATGTGCTAATGATTTTGCGTTGTGCGTATTTTAACTGCAGACTAAAATTTTGTTGGAGAAGCTACAAAGAATCCGCAGGATTCGGATAAGCATGTGGTATAGACGCATGGGCGAGAGGGCGAGAAAAGAAAGAGGAAAAGTCTGGTAAGTCTAGTGGCCGGGCTGGCGAGGGTGTATAGTTTCTGGAACGTTTGGCTGAGGTTCAGCAGGTTCATGAAGTTGATGATACTTGCGATGTGGTATGTACTGAAGGTAAGACAAAATCGTGTGAAAACTGATCTTGCGCAGCGCACAGTGAAGCTGAATGGGACATTCTTCTGCCTAGGGAAGATTGTTGCCAACGACCAACTCTCACAAGGTTATTCTGTCTTGAACGTCGAATCAATTGAACCGTGTACCAAGTCTTTAAGGTTGAACTTGTGCGCTCTAGTGTTGGAGGATGCAAGGAAGCATAGCACTGCAAGAAGGATTCAATCTGCAATGTGGTTTTTGTGTGAGCATAGTTGTAGGGATGTGTTTCCTGGCAGAACTTAAGGGAAGCTTTTGTTGCAAAGACTACGTTCCAATGGTGTGTCATGGACCGACTTAAAAAATCGCCAGATAAACGAGAAGTAATGCCGAAAATGAAAAACTATTAAGACCAATGCATCTTAAAGATATTTTGTTAAGGGATTTTGTTAAGAAGCAAGAGTTTCGTAATATATCTTACCTAGTTCGTTAACTGATGCATCAATGGATCAAGATCAGTGGATGAAAAACGAAGGAAGTCCAATAAGCAATCAGCAAGTCAAGAAGGACGCATTACCACGAAGCAGATGCGCCAGCACTTACAGCATACCATGAGGGACCACTGAGTACGGCCATACCAACGAGAGCTCGATCATAGTGTTTCTGACTGTACTTCCTGTAATATTTATCTACTTTAGGCAGAACCCACCTGACCAGTTGAGCTCACACTGCATTCTGCTAGCATATTGGGTTAATATTAGGAAATAGTAATTTATTTAATAAACAGACAAAGGATGCTGTGGTTCACTTTCGGCTAGAGTACAGAATATCCAGGCGTACGACAAAAATATGCAAAAATAGAGGGAAATTTACTTGAACATAAATGAAAATGCTAGCAAAGACTGCAGGTGGTGCTTTTGCCTATGTCCACTAACGGCACCTGCACATTGTTGTCAATACTTTGTACCTCTCAGTCGCGATCAGAAAAGTGTTCTTTGTAGTTGAGAGCGCGTTATTTCGGAGTTAAGTGAATTTGAACGTAAGCAGATTTTTGGTCCTCGTATGTGAGTGCTTCCATAACTAAGATAACTGAAGTGTTTCGTGTTTCAAGAAGCACCGTGTGGAAGATTTATTCCGCATACAGAGAAAGCGGAAAAATATCATCTACTAAGACACAAAGTGAACGAAAGCGTGTGTTGAGTGTTCGTGACAGACAGGCACTGAAGAGTATAGTGACGGAAAGTAAGTGGACGAAGGCTGCTGAAGTCACTGCAGAAAAAGTCACACTAGTGAACCCTGTCAACACCGACACAACAGCATTTATATAGGCAGCGGATTGGAAGGCTAGCACTCACTAGTTATTCAAATGTCGGTAACAGGAAAATGTGGAACCGAAGCCATAAAAACCAGGAGTATGGAGTAATGGAAGAACGTAATTTGGTAGGATGAGTCTTGTTTCACAGAGTTTTTAACTTCTGACTTCGTTTACGTCCCAAGAGTGGAACGTAGCATGTGTACAGTAACGATTTGGCAGCCATATCGTGGTATTCCATGGGTACCACGGTTACGTTGCAAGGTCGTGCCTACTGCTAAGGATTATGTGACCATCTTGGATGATCAGGCCTTTCCTAGGATTCAATGTTTGCTTCCCATTGGCATGTTGTGTTGCAAGATGACATGAAGAGTGATCGCACACCTCGCATCGTCCAGGGCTGGTTTTTTGAGCACGATGAAGAACTGTCGCCTTTACTATGGCCACCTCAGACACCAAACCTCAGTATTTTTGAGCGTTTGTGGTGTACTTTGCATGTTCGCTGTCCATCTTGAACGGTTTTTTTAATTCTTAAATAAGCACTAAAACTAAAATAATTTATGTAAACATATGTAAGTTTTTGTATTAATTGCGTGTATTGTGTTTAAATTGTGTTATAACGTAAAATTGTAATCAATTCTTAAACGTGAGAGAGAGTACATATGTTACAGAGAGCAAGTGTATTTTTTAATTGACGCAGAGCAAGCGGCGTCAACAGACCCCTTTTTGTGCAGCGAACTCTCTCGAACATTTTTCCACTTAAGAGGCTTCCAGAAAAGGATGTGACTGAGAAAAAATGACAGTAAAGTTGTCTTCAGTTGTCTACTTGTATATAAACATGAGCGGCGTCCGGCTCACCGTCTCTAGATATCTCTCTCTTAACGATCGCTCTCTCGAATGATTTTGTACGTGAAAGATATTTTTAAAAAATGGCTCTGAGCGCTATGGGACTCAACTGCTGAGGTCATTAGTCCCCTAGAACTTAGAACTAGTTAAACCTAACTAACCTAAGGACATCACAAACATCCATGCCCGAGGCAGGATTCGAACCTGCGACCGTAGCGGTCTGGCGGTTCCAGACTGCAGCGCCTTTAACCGCACGGCCACTTCGGCCGGCAAATATTTTTAAGGTGTTCAAAATGGCTCTGAGCAGTATGGGACTTAACCTCTGAGGTTATCAGTCCCATAGAACTTAGAACTACTTAAACCTAACTAACCTAAGGACATCACACACATCCATGCCCGAGGCAGGATTCGAACCTGCGACCGTAGCGGTCTCGCGGTTCCAGACTGTAGCGCCTAGAACCGCTCGGCCACCCCGGCCGGCTTTTAAGGTGTGTAAAGTATTTATCTATATAAGAGTGTCGTCAGTACACGAATAATTGTTATTGTTTACCAATATTTAATTTCAACAACATTAATCTTGCTTGTTAATTTTTCTATGATTCAGCTACGAGAACTGGAAGACTGCCGACATATCGATGGCTGGCCGCTGCCGAATTGATGTTTGAATTTGTAGCAGCCACTCGTGCGTCCTTGAGAGCTGTTAAGCCGATTTGTAAGTGCAGTTTCCCGGCAGCACTTCTGTGCATAACGCTTAATATTAATGATGGGCATACGGACAACAAACGATGTGCGCTTTCAATCGATTCCACGGTATGAAAGCAGGTTAGACAAAATCTTGAATTATTAATTCTGTCTCTGTTAGTGGTAAATTTATCTGTGCCGTGTGATAATTCAAACACCATTTTTTTTCTTGTCTGGTTCTTTTGATTAGTGGCACATCAATCAATTTCTTCTTATCAAAATTTATTTTTCAATTACCACAAAGAGCGCCAAACAAGAAATAGAGATAACTTTCTTTTTCGAAAATAATAATTCAGTCTCTGTCATCGTCATCTGCACTTTATTTCGCAGGAAGAGTCCCTTGAAAACCCCATAAGAGGTGTATTTAAACATTCTGAGACGACTGGAAGCTGTTTTAAATGGTAACCCTTCTCCTACATCATATAAGGCGTGGTAAAGTCTTGCGTTTCTGGTGCACCAACACTTTTGTGCAACCTCGGTATGTCGAATTGTGAAACGTTTTGTGAAGAATATTTCCATAAATGTCGACTTATCACGATCCAGTGAAGCGTTCTGGCGCTGCAGTCCGGAACCGCGGGACTGCTACGGTCGCAGGTTCGAATCCTGCCTCGGGCATGGGTGTGTGTGATGTCCTTAGGTTAGTTAGGTTTAAGTAGTTCTAAGTTCTAGGGGACTTATGACCTAAGATGTTGAGTCCCATAGTGCTCAGAGCCATTTGAACCAGTGAAGCGAAACTTTTAAAGGGGAGAGAAAATTCGTTGCGCCACAGTTCCACCTATCGAAATGGACACATTGGGACCTGCCCAGAAAAGGTTGTCAGAAGGAGGGTCACAAGACACCTAAGTGCCTAGTTGCAGAACACATATTCAGTATGCTGACACTGCATATGTTGCCGACCAGGCCTTCTAGAAGAAGAAGTTGCGACGCCGTTACAGTACCTCCGGGACTGTGCTGATATGACAGGAAAACTGCAGTAATGAAGTAATGGTTGCTCATCGGTTGGGCCTAGCTCCTTGGCCTTGGTGGACAAAATCGCTAACGTTTAAAAACCAGTATCACACTAGGTTTCCGTACATACTGCCAAATTTAGACTCAGTCTCGCTCATCGACAGTCAATAATCACGAGAGAAGGTCCACGCAGTCTCCGAGCTGAGATGAGTCAACGAGCTGCTACCGGACGCTGTCTTCACCAACTGCAGGCCACTGCCAGTACTAAGTCAGGATCCTGTCGACTCAGCGCCATCCTACCTGCCGGCCACTCGGGCAGACTACCATCTGCTGCTAACCGCCTTTCTGCTGTGCCGGTTCTGAGTCTGGGCACTCTAGTTACCCAGACGTAATCGCTCGAGTGGGCAAACACCGCCGTAGTTCATCCCCCCCGTGCGTCCACACACTGTCGGTGTTTTCCATCGCCCTGTACGTGCACACGCCACCGCCATCATTCATTCTAGGGACCTCAATGTGATCCTGCCTGGTCGTGTACACTTCGTGCTGCGCGACAGCGACATGCCAGCTGCTGCGGGCGCCTTGCACCGTGCGAGACGCACCACTCCACTACAGCCGCCGTGCTGACGGCGTCACTTTGCCGGATGCTGCCATCACCTGATGGGAGAACCACGTGCTGTCAACCTGTCGGACAGCTTCCGAAACGAGCTCACTTCACTGGTCGAGGACAGCCAAAGTCGCGGATTGCACTGGCCTTCTCACAGTACCGCCATGTTATGAAATGAAGTTTTTTTTTTTTTTTCCAACTGGGCCAGATCGCCGCCAGGCGCCTGGCACCACACCAGTGGAGCTACGATTAGGGTGATGAATTAGAAATATCCTACCCTATCTCACCTAGCTTCAACGCCCACCATACCGGTCACTCATATCGGCCCCTGCACGACATTAAATATCTATTCTACTGATAAGTAGCTAGCTATTTAAGCTTTAAAAGGCACGAGGAAACGTTTTATTCTGGATATGGGTTGAAACCTGAAACGCATTATCTTCTCAACACATGATCTTGAAGTTAAAATGACATTGTGGTGTCACTGCCAGACACCACACTTGCTAGGTGGTAGCTTTTAAATCGGCCGCGGTGCGCTAGTATACGACCGACCCGCGTGTCGCCACTGTCAGTAATTGCAGACCGAGCGCCACCACACGGCAGGTCTAGAGAGACGTACTAGCACTCGCCCCAGTTGTACAGCCAACGTTGCTAGCCATGGTTCACTGAGAATTACGCTCTCATTTGCCGAGACGATAGTTAGCATAGCCTTCAGCTACAGTTGCTACGACCTAGCAAGACGCCGTATTCAATTGCTATAATACTTCTGTATCATCAAGAGCAATGTTCTACAAATGTGAATTAAAGTTAAGTATTCCAGAAGCTACGTACTTTTCTTTATAGCATTCATTACGTATCCTGTTTCAGACCTCACGCCAGCCTGCGTGAGCTTATAGCATGCATTTCGGTCTCCTCCAACAAAACAGTGTTGGCACGTCTGCCGACACTTCAGACATTATGGTCAACAAGATTTACGTCAGTTGACCCAAGACAGCCATACAAACACGTTCATGTGGGTGGTGTGTTTCTCAAACCGTTTTGATACAGAGTGGGAGTGATGAGATGCTGCACTGTGCGAATCTCCTGCGGGTTGCTGTAAATGAAGAAATACGTGATGTGACAGTATCTTGCTGTACTTCTTGCTGTGAAAGACGATGCTAGGCGTAACTGGGGTTACATGTTATCCGAAGTAAACATCCCCCACACGATAATAAATCCATCACTTACTTGAACGGTGCTCTGCTTGCAAGAAAGGTACATCGCCACGTGTGGTTTTGATGCACTCCTCTCCAGCCGTCGGATGTACCAATGTGCGCTGCGACTCATCATTTCATGGGACTTTTCTTCTTACTTCTAACCTCCAGTATCAGACTTCCTCTTTCGCTTTACAATCTACTTAACCTGTGGCGCAGTGTGAGAAGACTTGAAACCCTGTGTACCTTGTAGTGAGGAGCTGGCTTCGATGGAATGCCTGCCCACAGACTACGTCCAAAAATAAATTGTCCAATTATCCACGATATCTGACCATGACGTTTTGTGATCAATACGCCAACACCCCCACTTCCCCCAATAAGTCAAACATTACGTGAATTTAATAACAGGAATTTTTTACTCTGAAATATCTGGTGTGCTGTATCGGAGCGCTTGGTCGTCAATGGCATAACTCCGTCAGTCATAGAAGTTGCGAAATCAGAATTACAATGAAAGAAAAAACGATTAAGAGGGTGGTATTAAGGCTTCAGGTGTTTTATACTGTCACCCATCACGTAAGCGGGAGGAAACTTGATTCAGAGATATTCAGTTCGTTGTTCGATTGCGATTTGCGAGACAAATTTGACCCACTACGGCCGAATTCCCACTACTTAATACTGTATGTTCACAACTGCTTGGTCGAATACACGTAAGTTGATTATACTTGTTAAATCAAGCTGCTATCGTAGTTACTACTCTGACGTTACTTATGCGCCAGGAATGAAATCAGTCTGGGACCTTTTTGGAACGACGGTGTGTATCTGAAGTTAAATGAGGTCATTCGTGAGACGGGAATACGATGAATCTTTGTCTACATCTGTACTCCACAAGTTACCGTGAGTGGTGCAGGATACTTTGACTACCATTCTCATTTATCCCATTCCCTGTTCCATTTGGAACTGGTACGTGTGGAGAAATTTGGAAATTTGTGGTAAGTTCCTATTGGACCACACTGCTGAGGTCAACGGTCCCTAAGCTTACAAACTACTTAATCTAGCTGAAACTATCTTACGCTGAGGGCCGGCCGCGGTGGCCGTGCGGTTCTGGCGCTGCAGTCCGGAACCGCGGGACTGCTACGGTCTCAGGTTCGAATCCTGCCCCGGGTATGGGTGTGTGTGTTGTCCTTCGGTTAGTTAGGTTTAAGTAGTTCTAAGTTCTAGGGGACTTATGACCTAAGATGTTAGGTCCCATAGTGCTCAGAGCCATTTGAACCATTTTTTACGCTGAGGACAAAACACACACCCATGCCCGCGAGAGGACTCGAACCTCAGACGGGGGGAGCCGCGCGAACAGTGGCAAGACACCCTAGACAGCGCAGCTACCCCGCGCGTCTGTGGGAAGACTGAGCGTCGCTAAACTTCCGTTTAAGCTCTAATTTCTGTCATTTTCGAATTGTGGCCATTTCGATAGATGAACGTGGGAGGAAGTAATAAGATTCCTGGTTCTTCTTGAAGCGTACACTCTCATAACTTCAGCCGCATACCACTCCAAAATTGGAAATTCGTGGTAAGAACTATGGGACCAAACTGCTTAGGTCATCGGTCCCTAGGCTTACTCGCTACTTAAACTAACTTACGCTAAAGACAACACACACACCCATGCCCGAGGGAGGACTCGAACCTCCTACGGGGGGAGCCGCACGAAACGTGACAAGACGCCCAGACCGCACGGCTACCCCGCGCGGCCGTACCTTTCCATGATGCACAACGGCTTTTCTGTAGCGACTGGCAATGAAGTTTATAGAGCAGTATAGTAAGTCTATCGCGCTTACTAAACGATTTCTCTACAAAACGCATCGCCCATCATCGGATATTCTCTACGCAGTCTATTAATCGAACCTGATAAGTTTCCCAGACTTATGAGAAGTACTTCAGTATCGATAGAACTAGTGTTTCGTAAATCATTGCCTTCGTAAATGGATGAAAATTTCCTTGGATTCTTACAAAAAATCTAAGCTTTTCATCTACGAAGAGAACTCTTAAGACGTAAAACTTCGTGTGTACTCCATGGAAGTGCTATATGAGCATTACTTTTCACAATATGTATAAATAATGTAGTGGATAACGTCGAACGTTCCGTGAGGCCCTTTGTGGCTGATGCAGTTACACACAGAGAAGACTCAAGACTAGAAAATTGTAGCGATATACGGGAAGACCTGCAGAGGACCAGCGCTTGCCGCAGGGATTGTAACGGACGCTCAGCATAAACAAACGTAACGTACAGCGAACAGATACACAAAAGGCCCGTCATTGTATGATTATAAAATCGCAGAACTATCGCTGGAAGCAGTTGCTTTCATCACGTTTCTAGGGGTATGCGTACGAAGCGATATGAAGTGGAAAGATCGTATAACATAAATCGGCAGTAAGGTAGATGCCAGACTGAGATTTATTGGAAGAATTCTCATGAGATGTAGTCAGTCAATAAAGGAAGTAGCTTACAAAACATCGTTCGACCTGTACGTGAATAATGCTCGTAAACCTACAGCAGAGAGGATTGGCAGAGAAAATAGAAAAGATCCAAAGAAGACCATAGCGTTTAGGTTCCTTTAGTAACCACGAAAGCGTCACAGGGATGCTCATCTAACTCCAGTGGTAGACGTCAGAAGAGAGGAACTGTACACCATGATGTTAGCCGTCAAAGACAGGCGTTGTACATAGCGATGTGGTCTACTGTTAAAACTCCCGAGAGCGTACGTTCTTAGAAGCGTCGACCAATATGTTGCTTGCTTTACGTATCCCTCGCGAAAAGACCATAAAGATAAAAATTAGAAAGATTCGAGCTCACGCAGAGGCTTGTCAAGAATCATTGTTCCCGGTGACTTTTCGCGTCTGGAAAAGGAATGTGGGGAAGTGACAGCGGTACATAAAGTAGCCTCCGCCACACACCATGAAGAGGATTATGGAGTATGGATGTAGGTGCAAATACGGATGTTAATGTACTTTCCTTACAATTGCTTTTGTGTGGTCAAACCACTTTAGATTCGACGCGATGTTTACTCCTTTGTGTTTTACTGCTATTGGTGATTCTAATGATTTATCGCTAATGGTGTAATCGAACAATAATGGATCAGTTCGTCTATTAACGTACACTATGTTATATATATTTACGTTCAGAGTAAGCTGCCAGTCCCTGCACAAATCATAGTTCCTCTGCAGGGCTTAATCATATAATATCTCAGTTTATCTGTCAGAATTAGACGTAATAATTTCTAAACATTTGTAGCTCCTGTAACGTTTGAGATGATGACGTAACAACAGCGTTTCCATTTGTCAGGCTATCGTTACGGTAGTTATAGTCCTCACAGTTTTGTAATCTTTGTCATATTCGACTTATTACGCTGCAGTACTTCCTCATAAACCAGTTAACATGTAAGTGCATAATAATTAGATCGGCAAAATGTTACAATTGTTCCATAATTGTTATCATAGTAGCAGGTATCTGACATTATCTGACTGGCATAAATTGTCAAACAAAATTATAGCTTTATTACGTGTTTCTCCCATGCTACGCGCTTGTAACAGAATGGAATGTTTTTGCCAAGCTTGACGTTGAGTAACAACGCCGCTGATGCTAATTTTTTCTTAGCTTCATGCAGCAACTTGATGTTCCTCGCAAGGTTAGTTACTCATAGTTAGTTATCTACATGTTCCGTGGATCATGATTTCGATCTTCCACTATAATAAAAATATATGTTTTACAATAAATTACAATACACTATCTCAGCGGAAAATACGGCAGCACCTCAGCTGGATGTCACGTGTTAGCCGGGCGGAGTGGCCGAGCGGTTCTAGGCGCTTCAGTTTGGAACCGGCCTTGGGCATGGATGTGTGTGATGTCCTTAAGCTAGTTAGGTTTAAGCAGTTCTAAGTTATAGGGGACTGATGACCTCAAGAAGTTAAGTCCCATAGTGCTCAGAGCAATTTGAACCATTTTTGTCACGTGTTACAGATCATCGTTACAGATAATATCAGATTTAGGAGATTAAAATTTCAAAAAGTTGACTTGCGTTTGCTATTTCCGTTCACTAGTGTCTTGTGGCATTATGTCCTGGGGTAATACGTCATTGAGTAAAAATGTGTTTGTTGTACAGAAGCCTGTAATAATGATAACGTGTTGTGTCCACCCTACAACTTCATGTATACAGCTCTTTGAACACTTCGGCATGCTGACAACAGTTTCACTGTACATTTACAATTTACTTGTTTATGAATTTTGTTGTCAACAATCTGTCACAGCAGCATTACTAAATATGATACTATTGCACTTAAATCATTGCTTGTGCGTTTACTTTAGAGAGCGGGGTGCTGAACAAACGTACCTAAACTTAAATCAGAGTTTGCATATTAGGTTGGTTGATTTCGGGGAAGGGACCAAACAGGGACGTCATCGGTCCCATCGGCTCAGGGAAGGATGCGGAAGGAAGTCGGACGTGCCTTTTCAACAAAGGAACCATCCCGCCATTTACCTGAAGGGATTTAGGAAAATCACGGTAAACCTAAATCAGGATGGCGGGACACGGTGTAAGTAGGCTGTTTAGGTTCTTATATTGGTAACACCGCCGCCACGTAGCGCTCTCTGTATGAAAATCACTGGCTGTGCTGTGTGCAGTCTGTGGCTAGTTTGCATTGTTGTCTGCCATTGTAGTGTTGGGCAGCTGGATGTGAACAGTGCGTAGCGTTGCGCAGTTGGAGGTGAGCCGCCAGCAGTGGTGGATGTGGGGAGAGAAATGGCGGAGTTTTGAAATTTGTAAAAATGGATATCATGAACTGCTATATATATTATGATTATTAAGGTAAATACATTGTTTGTTCTTTATCAAAATCTTTCATTTGCTAACTATGCCCATCAGTAGTTAGTGCCTTCCGTAGTTTGAATCTTTTATTTAGCTGGCAGTAGTGGCGCTCGCTGTATTGCAGTAGTTCGAGTAACCAAGATTTTTGTGAGGTAAGCGATTTGTGAAACGCATAGGTTAATGTTAATCAGGGCCATTCTTTTGTAGGGATTTCTGAAAGTCAGATTGCGTTGCGCTAAAAATATTGTGTGTCACTTTAGTGAATGTTTGAGTACGTTCAGTTTTGCTCAGCTGTTTGAAAAGCAAATAATGTAAGAGGTTTATCAGCACAGTAATTCTAGAATTGTTCAAAGGGGACGTTTCATATGGCGACCCTGCCAGGATACCTCATGGAATCTTCTGATATTTTCTTGTAGTTTGTGTAATTAGTGTAGATTTTGTTTATTGCTAGTGCATAATTGTAGAGAGAATCTCCTTCATAGTTGCAGTCTTTCATTGTTGTACAGTAAAACAGTTGTGGCATGCATGTAGATTTGCACCAAGTATATCGCAGCTGCGCTTGCAATTAACTAGATATTATTTTCAGTGCTACGTTAATGTGTTCCCCTATTTTTGCTCTTCAAATTGTGTTTTACTGTGTTGTCTTGTGAAATATTGTGACAATAATGGCGTGTGAAAAACGTAACACTAGGCTCCAAAGTAAACTGAGAAATAATAGTGACGACGAGCGTAGCTTATCAACACCACTGTGTAGTGAATTAACAGACATTCGAAGTAGTAATTTGGTAATTGTGCATAAGGAAATGAAGCGGGCGGCAAACAATGGCGTAGGCAGTGAAACAATTAGTGAACAGGGAAGCATTATCGATCGATTGCTTGGCAACAGCTCGCCTAGGGAATCCGAAACGACAGGACACAATTTTGCAAATACTGTAGATTCAGGTTTTGCGTCCTCACCGTTTTCTCAAATAAGTCAAGACACATTTTCTGCTTGTCATGATGTGAATGTTGCCGGTGCAAATGCACTGCCGAAAAGCGTAGAGGAACAGATTCCAGACACTAATGCATTGTTATTACAGTTAATGCAACAAATGGAACAACACGAGAGACAAACACAGCAACAGTTAGACACAATGAAACAAAATCTTCAAAAGTTAGACACAATGGAACAAAAGCTTCAAAAGTTAGACTCAGTGGAACATAAGCTTGAACAAATACGTGAAGATTTAACTACTGAGTTACATAACATTGAATCGAAATGTCAAAAAGTCTGTACTGATGTAAAAACACTAATTTGTGAGCATTTTCAATCTATTTTTTCGCGGCATGAAAACGCATTACAGAATCACAAAGCAACCATAAAAGAACCCTAAACTATTGTTCATGAAAATCAAGACACCTTGCAAGCTAAAATTGACTCAGTTGCATCTGCCGATTCGGTTACACAACTTGCAAAAACTCAAGAAAAACTTAAAGGACACAGTAGATACGATTTCAACACAAATGGACACTCTGAAACTTGGTTCAGAAAAACACACTGAGGAAATAAGTACACTATCGGAGAAAGTAGCCGAACTTTCGGAGCAGTTCACTAACTTATCTGCAAAGGTAGATGATGATCTGAATGACACAAGACCTGTAGCCACCACTGAAACAGAAGAGTGCGAACAAATTAGGAAATTCAAACAAAATCAGAATCAAATTAATATGCAACACCAAACAGAAATCCGGGAAGTATAAGATCAGCTGACACAGGTAATACAAGAATTACGTATTTCAGAGGCCACTCGCGCTCCAATACGGGAAGAGGGACATAGAAATACGGAACAGCCACAAAATAATAACTCAGGGCACTTCGGAAATTATGAAAGAAATTGGCAAGGTACACCGAATTTTGAGATGGAACCGCCAACACGACGTAACAATGACCGATATGCTATTCGCCGACACGATGATTTTGACTATAAGCTGTTCATTACTACACGTAAATTCAAAACGTTTAAGAATTCTGCCAACGACATTCATCCACAAGCGTGGCTCCATCAATTCTCTCATTGTTTTCCTCCCAACTGGTCATTGGAGCACAGGTTAGAATTTATGTGTGGCTACTTAGAGAATGAACCAGCTGTAAGAATGCGATCGGTCATTCACGATTGTCACAGTGAAGGAGAATTTTACCATGCCTTCCTCTCAGCATATTGGTCTCAAGCTACACAAGACCGAGTAAAACATAGCATCATGATGATGAAACATTTCGAACAATCTGAATTTTCCAGTCTTGTGAAATATTTTGAAGACATGTTGCACAAGAATCAGTACCTGTCAAACCCATACAGCCCCTCAGAACTCATCCGCATTTGCTTAATCAAACTGCCCGAACATTTACGACATATTATTTTAGCAGGGCGTTGCAAAGACGACATTGAAGCTTTTCAGGGACTCTTACAAGAATTAGAAATTGACACAGACAGTTGTGGGATGCGAAAACAGGAAAACAATCACTACTGGTCACATCCATCACAATTCCGTGACGACAGAAACAATAACTGGACACGACAAGCCTATTCTTACAACGTAAATCGTGACCAAAACAGACACCACCCGTATGACAACCACTGGCAGAGTAATAGTTACAGAGAAAGATCGCATTTCCGTAGTAATGAATATGACAGAGACAATCATAGAAACAGACAATTTGGCAACCAGAACTATTATTATCACGGGAGACAGAATAACTTCAGACACAATAGTTCAGCACGCAGTTACAATTCAGGAAGAAATTCCCCAACACGTGATCGGCAAGAAAGAAACTATAGAATCTACCGACATGACGACAGACGATATAATCGTAACGACAGACCTGAATTGCATCAGAACTGGCGAGATTTAAACAGGGCAGGGCCCTCTCGTCATGGTGAATTTGAAGAAGTTAGGTCTCCAAATCCCTATAACGCCGCGCGCCAACAAAGGAACAGACAATGACTCGCACCACAGGCTGCCGCGTGCGCCGGGTGGCTCAGAGAAAAATAACATAAACGCTAACCTTGAGAAAAATTCCAGTATTCTTTACCGACGTATACCACATGATAATTGCGTTAAAGTTGAAACTCTGCATACTAAGAAGAGCAAAGGTTTACACCACATTTCACATGTAAAACCGTTTATTGAAAGATAATCTGCTTTTTAACTTTGTCTTTGCCATATAACTTTTCACTTTACATTACCAGCATGCTTTAGAAACTGTTACCATGCAACAATGTTTGAAGTTAAATATCCAGTCAAGAACCAAGAGAACTTATTTAAACAGAAATTACGAATGCATTGTTATAGTGAACGGATGACGCAGTGTTGTTGTTTGTACATTCTTGCTTGTTAGTTGCACGATCGCATAACGACTATAAGGCTCACATACTTGGAACATATACCAGCATTGCTAATGAGACTTTAGTGCAACATTTTGGTTTACTTGAGAATACATTCTGGATTTAAAGTACTTTCTGTGAGATACCAGATGACACAGTGGTTAGTTTATGTGACAGCTACACGATTTTATCACGACGCTACTAATGAGTGACAATTTACAATGTTGCTTTTGCGGTGTATCTGTTTTATATCTGCACAGTTTTTCTGAATTCTTCTGTAAAGTAAAACATGTTTTAGTAGTAACTTTTGTGGTATAGCTACAAGGAGACAGCCTTTTCCGTAGCACAACAATACGTTACAGCACAGTACTTTCATCATCACAACAATAAGCGTAATAACTATGATATCTATACGCAAAGCATTTCACTTTTGTTTATCATGAGGTAAGTACATTAGCTTCTGCAGAACTTAGCTTTCGGAGGAAAATAACTACGACACTTCCACAGAGATTATCTTACAGCAAGACGCAGATTTAGCGCTACAGGACACGTATTTGAGTGATTAATTTTGTACTTAAAACATTTATTTTTAAAGATATTTGAATTACAATGATACAAAGGTTTCCTGTGATACATTTCATTTCC